>NC_048434.1:4266325-4418912 GCF_004353265.1 Vitis riparia
CAGGGACATTTGTAGATTGGCATGCTAGCCAAAGTACTTTAATTAAGGTGACTCTTCCACCTTTAGAAATATATTGCCGTTTCCAAAGAGCTAGTCGCCTCTTTACTCTCTCCTCCACCCCATCCCATATATAAGGCGCTCTGTTTGGAGCCCCTAAAGGAGACCCAAGTACTGAGAGGGTAAAGCCCCCACCCTGCAGCCAAGCTCAACCGCCAACTCCTCCATCTCCATCACCTCTCCACTGGAATGATTTCACTCTTGGCTAAATTAATCCTTAGCCCTGAAGCCGCCTCAAACCAGAATAAAATCCAACTTAAGTGAGTGAGATGATCCTTTCTAGCCTCACAAAATATAATTGTGTCATCAGCAAAAAACAAGTGAGAAATGCTCATTGGGGGACCACTTCCACCCCTGATGTTGCATCCTGATAAAAACCCCCCCTCCACAGCTCTCCTGATAAGAACATCTAGCACTTCCATCCCCATAATGAAAAGATAAGGAGACAGAGGATCCCTTGTCTAAGTCTTTAGAGCTAGGGAAGAAACCTGCAAGCACTCCATTGACCAACACTGAGAATTTAGCTGAGGATATACAACTCCACATCCACCCACCCACTTAGACCCAAAGCCCATCTTTTGTAACACCTTCAACAAGAACTTCCAATTGATGTTGTCGTAGGCTTTCTCTATATCCAATTTGCATATAATACCCCTTCCTTTTTGTTTCTGCCACGTGTCTATCACTTCGTTTGCAATTAAAGAGGCATCAAGGATTTGTCTTCCCCTCACAAATGCATTCTGAGAAATGGAAACCACCTTGCCTACTACTTTCTTCAGTCTATTAGCTAGCACTTTAGCCAACAGCTTGTAAAGCCCCCAAGAGACTTATAGGTCTGAAATCTCTAAGATCCTCAGCCCCACATTTCTTGGGAATCAATACCAAGAAGGTATTGTTGAGACTCTTAAGGAAAGAGCTGTGATCATAGAAGTCTTTGAACATTTCTAAAAGCTCCTCTTTAATGAACTCCCAACAGCTTTGCCAAAATGCCATAGTAAAGCCGTCCGGACCGGGGGCTTTATCCCCATTCATCTCCATCAAGGCCGCATGGATTTCATCTTCTGTAAAGGGCCTCTCCACGTACTCAGCCTCTTGTGGGCTGATCTGGTCAAAATGAAGGTTCCCTATGTCCGCCTTCCACCCGTATCTTCTGAGAGCAAACTTTGGAACTCATTAGCAATTCCTTCCCTGATATCCTTCTCCTCCATCAGCCACACTCCATTGATCTTTATTCTCTCCAAAGAGTTATATCTACGGTGAGCGCTTGCCATGCGGTGAAAGAAACCCATGTTTCTATCCCCCTCCTTCAGCCATATTTCCCTAGTGAGCTGTCTCCAATGCGTTTCCTCCATTATCACCCATTTTCTATAATTATCCTTTGCCTCTTTCTTAAGCTCTGTTTCCTCCATAGTCAGAATTCTTTCACTTTCCTCCCTATCCCAGAATTCCACCTGCTGCAAGGCTAAGGATTTGTTGCTCTCCAGCTGCCCAAAAACTTCTCTATTCCAGACTTTCAATTTCTGTTTGATTTCCTTCATCTTAGTAGCCAATCTGTAACTAACACTGCCCCTAACCTCAATTCCTTGCCACCAGCTGTGAACTAGATCATTGAAGCCCTCTACCTTCAGCCACATATTTCAAATCTGAAAGGGGTTGGGCCCCGTCTTATCCCCCCCCCCCCCCCCCCCCCCCCCACTAACGTAATTGGAAAATGATCGGATACCAGACGGGGCAGCCTACGCTGATTAATCCCATTGAATTGGTCTATCTAACTAGGGGAAACTAGGAACCTGTCCAATCTTGCCCATGCCTGATTGTTCAGTCCTCCATTCCAAGTGAATTCACCCCCCTGAAGGGGAAGGTCCACCAGCCCCAGCTCATCAACAATTTCAGCAAATTTCCTCATTGCTGAATTTATTCCCCTCTGACTACTCCTTTCCCGTGGAAACAGAGTAATATTAAAATCCCCCCTATACACCAGGGGTCTTCCCACAGCCCTCTGATCGCCCCAAGCTCATCCCATAATGCATCCCTTTCCACTTTGGAAAACAAACCATACACTCCCGTAAAAATCCATATAGCCCCATTCTCTACATTCCGAAATCTGCAAGACAGCGTGAACTAACCCTCTTCCCAATCTATAATATCCAATGTCCTTGTATCCCAACATATCAGAATTCCTCCTGAAGCCCCTTCCGCATTCACGGCTTTCCAAGCTAGGAATCTTCCGGATCCTAAGCTTCTCGCAATGCTGTCCGACATAGCTTGGATTTTTGTCTCCTGAATACAAATTACATCCACCCTCTGGTTCCTTATGAACGTCTTAATAACTTTTCGTTTAGAGCTATCATTTGCTCCCCTCACATTCCAACTCAGAATTTTCATCTTCATTGGGCAATCACAATCTGACGCCCTTTGCCTTAATGTTTG
Organism: Vitis riparia; assembly: GCF_004353265.1. Classification (NCBI taxonomy): domain Eukaryota; kingdom Viridiplantae; phylum Streptophyta; class Magnoliopsida; order Vitales; family Vitaceae; genus Vitis; species Vitis riparia. The sequence continues at coordinate 4,268,813 of NC_048434.1, forward strand.
ACACAATAGCATTGATTAAATAAAGAATGATCATACATGCATATAATAAACTAAAACTACTTGTTTTGTGCTTTTTTTGGCATAGGCAAAAAAAAGAGCCTAATAAATTTAGAAAAAATCTGATGTAACCACACCAATTCAGGGATAGAGGATTTTGAATGTCTTATGTCTATTCTCAATTGTATAAATCTTTCATCGTCTTCCCCATATGTGAGAATTTGGCTATTATCGTCCTCTTGACTTATTTTCAATCAGATCTTTCTTCTTAGCCCTATCTAATCAATCCACACCAATTTTCTTCTCTCTAACAAAATTCATATGAAAATTAAAAGCTCCATCAAAGGTCAAGGCATTTGCTTGGTTACTGGCCAACAAGAGGGTTAATACTAATAACTTGCTTCAGATGAGAAGAACTTTCAAAGCCTTTAGTCTAGATCATTGCACTTTGTGTATGGGCAATAGAGAATCCATAGATCACCTTTTATACATTGTTGATGATTGGAGTTTTGGCACATTTTTTTACATTGTTCGATGACTTTAGAGGTTTTTTTTTTTTTTTTTTTTTATAGGAAACAACAAATATATACATTGAAAGAAAAAGAAGTACAAAAGAAGGATGAGGAATCCTCCCACCAAAGATAAAACTAAACAACACAATAAAAGAACAAGAAACTACACAATGAAAACTACGAACAAGCTCTCTTGGCTAAACCATCCCATTGGAACTACACACTGCTAGTCAATCTATTTGTAACATGTTAAGGGGAATGCCCTTCAAAACCACGGAACAATAAGCCCAAAGAGAAGCTAGGAAGTGAATGGAATCCCATAAATTCTTTGAATTCCTAGCTTTGTCCTCAAATATCCTAACATTTCTTTCCCACCACACATCCCAAATTAAAGCAATGCACGCATTTTGCCACAAAACTATCCCTCTTTTGGAAGTGCCAAAACCTTTATAATTGATAGACATCATGTCTGAAATGCTTCTCGGAGGAACCCAATCCATCTTGGCTAGCTGAAATAATTTGTGCCACAACCCCATGGACAAGGAATAATTTTGGAAAAGATGATCTGTTGATTCTCCTTACTTCATACACAACTTAGAAATGTTAGGACTAAGAGCTTTGTAGGGTCTTCTCAATTGCAGCAAGTCATTAGTGTTTACCTTCTTGTGTGCCACTAACCAGACAAAGGACTTGACTTTGAAAGGATGACTTGAGAATTCCATACAAACTTAGTAGGAAAACAAGGAGATAAATCGGGCACTTGGGACAAGGCTATAAAGAAAGACTTGACTGTAAACTATCCTGAAGAAGATAAAGACCAAGATCTCGCATCTGAAGCCGAGGTGGATAAATGCATACAATCAAGAGATCGCATGAGGCATTCTAGATCTTCTATCTCAGAATCGGAAAGATTATGACGGAAATTAAAGTTCCAAGAGAAAGGGCGAGCAGAACCGAGAATTGAAGAAATAGGACTATTTTTATCCGTGACTACTCTAAATAGTCTTGGATATTGGGATTTCAAAGGTTGGTTCCCCCCACCACAAATCTTCCTAAAAGCGAATTCTTTCCCCATCTCCTACCACAAACCGAGTATATTTGGAAAAATCCTAAAAGACTTGTACAATAGCCTTCCAAGGACAACGATGTGACCATCTGACTAAAGTGTTGGCATCCCAACCAATTGTATGTGTCCCATAAATGCTTAGAATGACTTGATGCCACAGAGCTGTACTCTCCCTAGGATACCTCCACAACCACTTCCCTAAAAGAGCGAGATTCCTCAAAGAAATCTTCTCAAACCCCAAACCCCCTTTTACCCCAGCTTACACACTACATCCCAACTAACAAGATGATCTCTTTTACCTTCCCCAACCCCTAACCAAAGGAAATCCCTTTGCAATCTCTCAATTTTTGCAGCCACTGAAGTGGGAATCTTAAATAGAGAGAGAAAGTAGCTAGGAATGTGGGAAAGGCAAGAGTGGATAAGAGTTATCCTACCTCCGAGAGATAAGTAAGCCTTTAGCCACCCATCTAATCTCCTTGAGATTCTCTCAATCACTGGATCCCAAAATCCACAAGCAATTGGGTTCCCTCCTAAATAAAGACCCAGGTAGAGTATGGGCCAATCAAAAGCCTTGCAATCAAGCAACAAGGCTAGCCAAGAGAGATGATTCTGATCAAGGTTGATGCCAAAAAGATTACTCTTGTCACGATTGACCTTAAGCCCAGAAATTTGCCCAAACACTAACAATAAACTCTTACTAGTTTGCAGTTCTTCCGCGCAAGAGTTAGAAAAGAAGATGGTGTCATTTGCAAATTGCAGATGGGACACCCTAGTTCTATTCCTACCTACCCTGAAACCCTCTAACAAACTTCTTTCCTTAGCTCTCAACATCATTCTACTCAACACATTTGCGACGATAGTGAACAAAAAAGGAGATAAAGGGTCACCTTGCCTTAATCCTCTATATGCCTTGACTCACCCTTTAGCATTTCCATTCACTAGAATAGCATAAGAGACCGAAGATAGACAACCTCTCATCCAATTCCTCCATTTAGGACTGAACCCTTCATCTCCAACATGTGATCCAAAAAATCCCAATTCACATGGTCATAAGCCTTTTCAAAGTCAATTTTGAAGACAACTCCTTCCTCCTCTGATCGCCTTTTCTTATCCACTATCTAATTGGCTATAAGAACTGCATCCAAAATTTTCTCCCTTGAACAAAAGCACCTTGAATAGAGTGGATAGTTTCATGTAGTACTCCTCTTAATCGCCCTGATAGAACTTTGGCTATTACTTTATATAGGCAAGTGATCAAGCTAATAGGTCTCAACTTTTTTTGGGCAAAAGAACTATGAAGGAGGCATAGGTGCTTTGATTAATAATCCCGCTATTGTGAAACTCTGCAAACACCCTCACTAAGTCTTCCTTGATCACATCCCAACAATCCTAAAACACTGCTATGGTAAAACCATCAGGCCCCGGCGCCTTACCCCTATCTAACTGAAAAATGGCATTAAAGATTTCTTCTTCGAAGAAAGGGGAATCCAGCCTAGACGCACTCTTTCTGAGATTGGGGACCAATCTATGCCTTCGACTCTCCAAGACTCTCCAGGAGGACTCGAGTAGAGCTTTTTAAAATATAGTAAGATCTCCTCTATGATGCTCTCGGAATTATCCAACACCAAGCCTCTTTCATTCTCCAAAAACTTGATGAAATTCCTGTTTCGTCTACCATTAACCACTTTATGAAAAAAATTTGAATTGCAATCCCTGTCTTTAACCCATTTCACCTTAACTTTTTGTCTCCAATGAATTTTTTCCCTCAATATTAATTCCTCTAGCTCCCCTTTTCTTAAAACTGTTTGAGCAGAAAGATCAGAAGAAAGAACCCCTTCTTGCTCAAAGGCATCAATGTTAGATATTTCATCCAAGATGCTTTTTTTCCTTTCCTTTAGCATTCCAAAAGTATTCTTATTCCAATCTTTCAATTTTGCCTTAACAAATTGTAACTTCCTCATGAACCTATGACCTTCCCAACCATTGCCTTCAAATTCTCTCCACCAACTACTAAAGCACTCTTTGAAACTTGGATGTTAGAACCACATATTCTCAACCTAAAAGGTGTTGGGCCCCACTTAAAAGGATTGGTATCCAAAACAATCGGCCAATGATCGGATGTCCATCTAGGACGAACTTCTTGAAGGCTTTAAGGGAAGAAAAGCTCTCACTCATTTGAATAAAGAAACCGATCCAATTTCTTGCACATTGGTGACTCTTGCATGTTTGACCAAGTGAAAGGGGCATTCCGTAAGGGAGGATCAAGTAATTCACAATCTCTTATAAAACCATCAAAATCCCTCATGCTAGAAGTGAAACTAGAGTCACCCAATTTTTCTGAACTTCTCCTTATAACATTAAAATCACCGCCCACACACCATAATGGAAAAGAAAGGCCAAAAATGTCTAACAGCTCCACCCAAAAACCCTTCTTAAGTAAGGGACTGTTTGGGCCATAAACTGCGGACAACCACAAAGGTCCGCATCCATCCAACAAAAACTTGACTGAAACAGAAAAATATCCAATTACCACCTCCTTACTGCTCAATTTCTTTGAGTCCCAAATGATCAAAATCCCTCCTGAAGCCCTGCACACCAGAAGAGCAGCCCACTCCTTATTCCTAACCGACCAGACACTACCTACAAACCTTCTGTCGCACACCTCTCTTTTCGTTTCTTGGAACATTACTACATCTGGATTCTTGAGCCTTAAAAAATCCTTAACCACCCTTCATTTTTTCCTAGAACCCAAGCCCCTAGTATTCCAACTGATGATTTTCATAAATACAACTCACTGACCCTAAACTTCCAAACCAACGCCAACAGATCTCAACTATCTGTGTAAAATATGTTCTTCCGCCTTGAATACACCTTAATGTCCAGGAACTTAAGACCTCACAGACTTTGGCCATTTTGATGGGGGAAAGGCCTTCAATTTGGAACCCACTCATCGGGGGGACTCCGCATCACCCTGGCTAACTGTAACCAGGTTAGGGGCCCCAAGAGTCGAGTTGGGATTGGGCTTAAAGGATTTAAAACTCTCGGACAAATGGTTCAGACTAACTAACTGGGACACTGCAACATCTCAGTTAGGATTGCCAACAGACCCAAGACAAAAAGCCCCATCGTCATCTTTTTTGGAAAAAATTTCATATATAACTCAAGGTTTCGTAGGAAACTAAGACTGAATGGCTGAATTGGAAGAACGGGAACAGAAGGACTCAGGTGTGTAAGAGCCAAGCCAGAGGGAGGGGGAGAAGAGACAGAGATGACTGAGAATGTTGATAAGAAGATACCTCGAGGTTTTCCACTACCATCATTCCACAAGACCCCATAGAGTTGAGCCCTTTTTCTCTGGTTATTGGATAAGAAGGAAAAACCGCGTCTAATGAGCCATGATGAGGAAAACCCACAAAACCCCTAAAACCTGCTCTGTCTCACCTTTAGAGAAGTTGCGCAATTTCTCCTTCCCTTTTGAAAGAAAAGGAGCCTTAAGAATAGACCTTTGATCCTTGTCTCCACTCGGCGACGACGTTCCTTCCCAATCCCCGGAACACCTTTTTGGACTCCCCGACAAGCGACTTGGACTCGCACTGAAGCTCCGTTCCAACTGTGTTCCCGCTTCGAAAGAATCTTCCTTCGAAAGATCATCGCTAGCTGACGAAGGTCTCTCAAGTGTTAAAGGCTCGCTTCGACTTCGACCCCCTTGTCGGCAACCAGAACTTGGAGGGAACAGGGCATTCCACAGCTTCTTTGAACCACACTTCAACACAGAACCCCTCAATTGAGCTCCAAAATCCTCATAGCCTACCTTCCCCTTTCCCTTTGCAAAGGGGTCATCTCTGCGTAAAGAGCCCTTCGCAGAGATGGGTTGTTTGCCTCCCATTTCTTGGCCAAACAACGAAAGCGGGCCAATAAAAGAAAGACCGTCTCCCCTCTTCTAGCCCAAGTCAGTTTCAACCTGTGGACTGGGCTTAAGAGAAGATTGGGCCCTTTTCCCTTGTTTGGAGGCCTGAAGCCCATCCTCAACATTTGATTGGGCTTTGTCCCTTCCATCACAAACATCTCCATCTTGCCTTGGCCCGACATACCCTGTTCTCAGAATATTTGAATTCAAACTGAAAGACTGGGATGGTTGGGACAAGTTGTTCCCCACTGTCGGTCTTCTCTTGCCACGTGTCCCCACAGGAGCAAAATCAACCTTTTGACAAACTTTTCCCTCTTTCATTCTGCCAACTGCCCCACCAAAAGCCCTACCTACAGCCGTTGATTTAGCCTCCTCAGCCCTCTTTCTGCCACCTGTCCACAAGTGAGGTTCAAGCTTCTGTTGAGTTGACTCACCCATTTCTCTTCCTCGCCTAACGTCTTCCTCTCCAGCCACTGCAACTGAAACTGTGAACTCCCATCCCCTATCTAATACCTTGATCAAAGCTGGGAGAATTGATCGTTCCTTCATTACAACTCTCACCCTTGCCTTGCTAAGATCAAACAATTTCATTGTTCTCCAATCGGTCACTGTCACCGTCCCCCACTACCCCATAATTTTCTTCAAATGTACCTCAGACCATAAATGAAATGGCAAACCCCGTAATTCTATCCAACCTTCTCTGAATTTCCCCTCTATTACTGAATTTTCCTTTGGCGACCATCTTCTTAACAAGACTGTAAGCCCACCCTTGATCCAGATAAACCTTAAATCCCGAAGTGATAAAGCTTCCTCTATGGTTTCCACAAAAAATAATCCTTTTCCACCAGAGAAGGGGATGATAGTCACCACACCTTTATGCCCTAATCTTTTCGCCAAAGCCCGGCCGACCTCGGCCCAGTTAACAGAACCAGCATGACATTCGCACACCACAGCTCTTGCCCATCTCCTGACTGGAACAAGGCCTCCTCTCCTCGGTCCTTCTTCTCTAACTACATTCGCGAAGGATCGGCACAAAGGACCCACATGTTTGTGAAAAGTCCTTTTTTCCCTGCACTGTCTTCCCTTTTCAACAGTACTCGAGGAGGGGACCACCAACATTGAAGACAACGTAATCTTTAGATTTTCTCATCCCCTACCATTCTCTCCCTCAAGTATTACCAGGAAAGTTGACTTTCTATTAGAAGCGAACTTTGAGAGCCTTATAAACCTACCATGATTGTTGAAGCAAACCTCCATTAAATGTACTCTGGTTTTTCCTCTGAATTTTCTGTTGAAACCCATGAAATTCTTCATCTCAATGGCCTTCGTCAAATGTTCTATCATCCAACCAACCTCTTCCTTCTCAAAACCTAAGGCGAAAACAGAGCCTCTACTGTGCTCTGAAAGCGAACACCATTTTCCCCCGGCCTCACCTTCGAACCTAACCAAGAAGGTCTTCCTCTCCACAGAGACCTTCAACGTCCTTGGCATTGTTTGTTACTCCCTGATGACTTTAGAGTTATGGCACAAGCTATTTAGACTAACCAGATTGGATTTGCTTCCTCCTACAAGTATCAGTGACATATTAACAATTTCCTTTAAGGATTTGGGAAGCACTACTAGAGGCAAAGTTCTTTAGCCAATCGCTTGTGTTACACTGATTTGGATATTGTGGTAGGAAAGAAATGCAAGGATCATTGAGAACAAGAGGAGGACTTTAGAGATGATATGGGATCTAGTCTACTTTTATTCATCTTTTTGGACCTCTACTACTACAATCTACAGATTTCAAAGGCATTCCTCCTAACATTATTCCAACTAGATTAGATTTCAATATATATATATCAAAAAGGTTAAAATAGCAGTGTTGGATCATTTTAATGTCTATTGGAGCGTACTTCTTTTCCATTGTTTTTTATCAGGTTTTTTAATTTAGGGAAGGATTTCTTATCCTTCTCTTGTAATCTCATTTTTTTTTTATGAATATGTCCTTGTTTATGATAAAAAGACAGAAAAAAAAAAAAGAAGCCATCAAACTCACAGGTTAAGTAGCTCAGATGGAGCTGCACGCAACACAGTTAATGCTTCCTTCCATCTCCACTGGCGTTCAGATAAAGGTAAAAGACTTTGCAAAATTGACAAGCGCCATTCCCAATCATCAATGAAATGTCTAGCACTTGAGAGTTTCCATTCTAAGGCCTGTCTTCCACCAGTAGTGACACCACCAGCCAATGCATGATCTTGTTCCAACGCAGCAGATGGTAAATTATTATGTAATACATCAAGTAGCAACTCTATGAAAGATGTGACCATTTTGTTACCCCCTTCATAAGTAGAAAGATCAGTACGTTCCCAAGCAGACTTAATGTCCAATTCAGAATAGCTCCCAGGTGAGGCACAATTTGTCAAATTGAGAGAGATATCATCCATATGCAAAAGTGAGACAATAATGGTCACCATCAATATCTGCATTATTGAATAGATCCACCTTCAAGTTAGTGTAGAAAATAAATATTAGGAAAAGCAGAAGAACAAATTTCAAACACTTAAAGACACAACTTGAGAACATCTGGGGGGTTCAAAAATAAATATTCAAATTTATGGCAATCTTAATAGAACATTGTTATACAGTTTATTCAATAGGAACTTAATTTCTAGAATTTAAAGTAAAAGAAATGCCGTTGTGGGAGGAATCCTAAAGGAGAAGTGCTGCAGAAGCGGCTATGCTTGCCATTCTTAGGATGATCGGATTAAAGGAAGAACATCAGGATTTTTGAGGATGAGTGGAAGCCTTAGGAAGGTTTGCAGGATGCTGTCAACTACCTCGGTTCTCTTTGAGATTCACTAAAGAGTTACTAGGGACACCTTTAGTAGGAATTTGCTGGAAGCAAGAGAGGTATGCAGCAATGTTAGTAGTACTCTATGGGTGAGGGCGAAGTGGCTCTCCTATTAGGTTATATTTCAACAGTTATTCATCAGAAAACTCAGTAGATTCCCATTGGAGGAGTTTTCAGAGATCAAGATGGGCAGTAGTGTGATTACCTAGTCAGTTGGCTTCAGTTTGGAATTGAGTTGAAGATCCCAGTATTGTTAGAAGGTTTGATTGACACAACTTCTGCAGGCCTTAGGCACTTCTTGTAGAAGGGCATTCGGCTACTGTTCTCACATGGATTTCAGGGGAAAAGAAAACCTTGAAATTGGATATGCATACTCTAGACACTTTTAACTTCTTAAGAAGCTTTGTTGGTTCCCTTTCTTAGAGGCCTCAGAGACAGATGCTTTGGCTAAAGATTCTTCCATCCCTCAATTTCCCTTATTTTTCCTTCAATTAGATGCTTTGTCAGCTCCTGAATGTTGGTTAGTAGTTACTGGTGTTTCTTTGTCATGTTTGTCTTGAAGAAGAGCTCATGCCCCTTGTGCTTATCTATTTCCTTGATAAATTGTTGTTTCCAGCTTTAAAAGAAAAAGTAGGAAAAGTAAAATAGCTATTAGATAAATTTTTCTAAGAACTTCATCTTTCAACTCTAAGAACCATGTGATTCCATTTTTGACAGAGGTAATGTGTCATTTTCCTTGGTTTTTTTGGGAACTGGACTTCAAACACAAGAAAGAATAAAGAGAAGCACAGCCTTAACAATTCCAGAAGTACAAGACATCCAAAGAAAGCAAAAATCAGAGGGATGACCTTGCGTGGGATATTATTAATGGCCTCCATATGGTTCCTCATGTCTTTCAAATAGTATATAGCTTTTTGGTGGTAGCTTTCTGTTTCATCAATTGTACTCCTTTCCATAGCTCCAAGTGCAAGCACAACAGATTCCAGAGCATATCGCATGTGCATAAGTTCAACATCTTGCATTCTACAAAAATAATTTCACAGACCATATCAGCACATATTGAATGGATAAAGATGTATAACAAAGAACAAAAGCTCTAATGTCAAAGTAGTCCATAGTTGGAAATTTTTCTTGAGCTACAGACAGTAATAGTCAAGTATCCTTTTTGTACAGAAATTTCCACCAGCACATTAAATCAAAATACCATTAACTGTAGAGGCTCACTCTCACAATACTAGGAATCCCTCAAACACACTATGCAAAGACAATACTTTTTTTTTAATTTAAAAAAATAAATAAATAATAAAGGATAGCTCCATCAAAAGTAAAGACCGTGTCTGGTTTCAAAAGAAATAAACAGCACACCATGTCAAAGTAAAACATTATTAAACAAGATTCACAACAGTCAACATCATAAGCAACACTAGCCAACAGGGAATAAAATCTCAACTGAGAAAGCACACCCAACCACCAAGACATGGTTGTAAATAAAAAGCCTAAGGGGTTGATGTTAAACTTCAAATCATATACTTACACTTTTTTATAGTTTTTAATTTTTTTTTTTTTGATAGGTAAATAAGATGATGTGTTAGTAATGCCTAGAAGCGGCCAAAAAAGTACACACAAAGTATACAAACAACGCCCAAGAAACTAGGCAAAAAGAAAGACGAAAACCTTTCTCCTAACTAGACAAAAGCCACTATATAAAATCAATCATGGACAAAAAATGATCCTCTAAATACACCCTACCCCAATTCACAAAAGTGTACCAAAAAAGAAAATTTTAAAGCTTGGTCGAACCATTCCGTTTCATTGAACACTCTTTCATTTCTTTCCTTCCATAAGGTCCACATTAAACAAAGGGGGGCAGCCCTCCAAGCCTTTTCCTTTCTCTTACTCACAAAAGCACCATGCCAACCAATCAAATTCCTTTTGATTGAAGAGTGCAGGACCCACTGCATATAAAAAAGGGAGAAAAGCAAGCTTCATAGCATTGTAGCCTTCTTGCAAAATAGGATCAAGTGGTCACCAGTTTCCTCTTCCACTTTACACAAGTAACACCTATTCGGCATATTCTAGCCCCTTCTTTTGAGCTGATCAATGGTCGAGATTCTGTTCCAAGACGCTTCCTAAGCAAAAAAGCTTACCCTCATCGGAGCCCAAAACCTCCAAATAATACTCCAAGGAAATTGGTCACTAGAAGCTCTTGTGAAGGAACGGTAGAGTGATCTAACATAAAGGAGTTGTTCTTGCTATTCTTCCAGCTCAAGACATCCTCCACATCTCTATTCAAAACCAAATGATGCAGTTTCCAAACAAGCCCTCCACCTCTTCCATTTCCCAATCATTAAAGTGTCTTGAAAACAGAGGATTCCAACTGCCCACCTCCTCGCCCTCCTCCCAAGCATCAAACACCCACTCATCCTTGTTGACCGCCAACCAGAACAAATTAGGGAAAGCATCTTTCTACGTTTGATCCTCACACCACAAATCCTTCCAAAATTTGACCTCTCTCTCATTCCCTATGACAAAGCGGGATCTAGAGCAAATACTTTCTCAATCATTTCTAATAGCTTTCCACACTCCCACACCATAGGCTCCCCTCGCTTCTCTCGAACACCAACCTTCTTCCTCTACCCCAAATTTGTCTATGATGACTTGTTTCCACAAAGAATCCCTCTCTATAGCAAATCTCCAACTCCACTTCCCAAGCAATGGCATTGTTTAGGGCCACAAGGTTGCGAATACCTAAGCCTCCCTGCCTCATATCAACAGAAACCGAACTCCAATTCACCAAGTGCAATTTTTTCTCTAAGGCACCACTGTCCCATAAGATGTCTCTTTGAATCTTTTCAAGTCTTGTACACACCTTCCACGGAATGACAAAGAGAGACAAAAAGTAAATTGGGAGACTTGAAAGAGTGCTCTTTATCGAGGTAAGCCTCCCCCCCTTGGAGAGATGTTGCCTCTTCTACAAGGACTAACGTTTTCTGAATCTCTCTTCCACTACGTCCCACACCCTTGATGATTTGAAAGGGGCACCCAAGGGAAGACCCAAATAAGTAGGAAGTTTCCCAACTCTACACCCCATCACTGAAACACTATTCTCCAAAGAATCAATACTTCCTACAAGGATAGCCTCACTTTTATCCCTGTTCACTTTTAAACCAAAAATCGCCTCAAACCATAAGAACACCCAACTCAAGTATCTCAGCTGCTCACTATTGGCCTTGCAAAATAAAAGTGTGTCGTCAGCAAACAGAAGATGGAGCAAATCCCTTCCTACTCCACTATTACTTCCCACCTTAAACCCCTCAATGAAACCCCCGCTTCTAGCTCTAAATAGCAGCTAGCTAAGAGCCTCCATGACTAATATGAAGAGATAAGGAGACAACGGGTCGCCTTGTCTCAAACCCTTAATGTTGCGAAAAAATCCTAAAGGGGTTCCATTAATTAAAATTGAAAAATTAGTTGTGGAGATGCACCACCTGACCCAATTAATCCACCTTTGCCCAAAACCCATCTTGGACATAACTGAAGGCAATCCCAATTGACATGATCAAACGCCTTCTCAATGTCCAATTTCAGAAGAAGACCAAAGAAATCATCCTTCAACCTGGAGTCTACAGCCTCATTTGCAATGAGTGTAGCATCCAAAATCTGTCTATCCTAAATGAAGGCATGCTAGAACTTTGAAAACACCTTCCCATAGCTAGTTTCAGTTTATTTGCCAAGACTTTGGCGAACAACTTGTAAAGGCTCCCAACCAAACTAATCTTTTTGAAATCTTTCAAATCTTCCACACCCCCCTTTTTTGGGATCAAAACGAGAAAGGTGGAGTTTAGACTCCTCTGAAAAGTGCCAAGGTGGGAAAAGTCACCAAAAAAGGCCATAATCTTGTATTTGGTAAATTCCCAAGAAAATTACCAAAATGCCATGGTGAAGTCATCTGGACCAGGCGCTTTATCACCGGAGAGGTTGCACAAGGCTTCGAACACTTCTTTTGAGAAAGGCACCTCTAAACTTCTGGACCTTTCTGTCCCCAGAACACGAAACTGTAGATCCCCAACTCGCGGTCTCCAATCCTCATTTTCCGATAACAAAGTCTGATAAGCCCTACACACCCCAGACTTGATATCTTCCTCATCAGTAAGAGTGACCCCATTAATTTTCACCTTGGATAAAAAGTTTCTTCTCGCCCTAGCATTGGTCGTCTTATGGAAAAAACCTAGTATTCTTATCTCCCTCTTTTAACCAGGGTTCCCTAGATTTTTGTCTCCAGGAAGTTTCTTCCATTAAAACACAATTCTTGTACTCCTCCAAATCCCCTATTCAAGCCTCTGCTTCCTCAATAGACAGGGGATTAACACTCTCCTTGGAATCCCAGAATTGAATTTGAGAGAAGACTTATGATTTTCTAACAGAGACATTACCAAAAACTTCTTTATTCCATCTTCTTAGATCCCTTTTAAGAGCCTTCAACTTCTCAGAGGCAGTGGCTATTGGACCCTGCAACCGAGTACCCAGTCCACCACTCTCTTACTAGCTCTTTGAACCCATCTGACAAAAGCCACATATTCTCAAGGTGGAAAGGAATCTTGCCTTTTTTAACCCTCCCACCCTCCAGAGAAATGGGGCAATGATCAGAGACAATTCTAGGGAGAGTACATTGAAAGACACCCGAAAAATGGTCCTCCCACTCATCGGAGACTAGAAAGCGGTCCAACCTTGATGCTACTTGAGAATTAAGACCACCGTACCACATGAACTGACCACCAGAAGAAGGCAAATCCTTTAGACTCAGCTCCTCGATGACCTCAGAGAACCTTCTCATCTCTGCTGTCAAACTAAGCTCATTCCTTTTTTATAGTTTTTAATCAGAAAAGTAAATTCTTGCATCATGAAGCAATAGCATGAGAAAGATGAGTAATGAGTCATACTTCAAGAATGGAGAAGTTAATAGCAAAAAAGACACTCTAAAGGAAAGCCAGCGAAAGCCCAATACAAAGAACAAAAAATACTTTATAAATAAAACTCCCCTCCAAAAACCTCTAGCCTAAAAAAACACATCAAGAGTGAACAAATGATACATTTATTCTTATTTCCTATGAATCCAGTCATAAAGGTTGAAAAGTGTAAATCAAGCATCAGGGTAAAAAATAAGCACTTATTAATAGCTAAGGACAACAAATTTGCTTACACACCTCTTCCAGGCTGCTAAATTAGAAGCAATTGGCTGCATACTTATCAGTTCAATAGCATCTTGAAATTTGATGCCAGGGACTACATCGAATAATACCTACAGAAACAACATCCAGTTACAATTCAATACCAAAAATAGAAAACATGGTATTTAATATGCATGCTACATTTGCATTCCAATAGAATGTTTCTGATGACTGCTATGTTCTATACCATCTAACAGATGGCTCCATAAAGGAGCATCTAGTCCAATGTTCACCTGACAGTGTTCCCACATATCATAGGATTAGACAAATCAACAAATAGTTGCTTTCCTCGAGAAGAAACTACTTACATATTTAAAACTAAAAGGTTTTTTTTTATGAGAAACAACAACGTTATAAATTATGTTTGGAATCAAAAGGTACAAAAATAGGATAAGGAATCCTCCAAAAAAAAAACTAAACAAAAGGTATGTAGTAACCTCCAAAGTACAAAGTAAACCTAATCAACTGTGAATAATCACCACCCATATGGTTATAATTTATAACACATAAGGTTTAAGATAGATAACTGTGATAAGTGAGTCATTTCCTCTTCTTTTTAGCAACACAAAATTTTTCAACATTGGAGCTGCTGTCATGGAAATCCAGTAGTGTACAACCAGTCTGAATAATTCAACACCAAAAGTGGCAGGTATATTTTTATAAGCAAATAAGGTCGTATTGAAATGCACAAGCAAAAAAAGGGTTGTATATCCTATGTCAATAGGAAGTATACAAAAGGCCCCAAAATAAAAACCAACTAAACCTTCCACATATACAAAAAAAAACAAGCAATACAAAACCCCCATGAACCCCAATGAGACACTAACTGATGGATGCTTCAATGTAATGCCTCTGTGTTTTTTAAATGGAAATCGATATCAAGTTTTGCTTATACAAAACATGGATGAAAATTTCAACTAATTTCACTGAAATTTTGGTCATCTGGCATGTTGGAAACAAAATATACTGCAGATATTTGGCCGAGTGGAAAATCACTATTTTTTCATGATTCTTGCAATTTTCCCGATTTTCCAGCTTAATCACCAATTTATCAGCGCTTTATCATGTCACTCGCTGATTTATTGGGCACCATGTCAACAAGATTTTAGCTGGCTTTTGAATATTTCAACTGCATGAGTTTGGTGGCAAAGTGCCACTAGGAAAATGTTGCCCCTATTTATATACGTGTGTGTGCGTGCACATAAAAAATATTATATACCTCAATTGTGTCTCCTATTTTTTTTAATATATTCACACAAAAAAAATATTTTGATCATCTTATTTTCAAATTCCATTTAATTGTTTGTTAAAAATATAATAATCATCATGATAATTTTTTTAATGAATCTTTTTTTACATCGTTTGTACACTAATTAAATACAAGAGAAACATAAACTTGTAAATAAAATTATAAATACTTTTAAATGAGCCAATTTAACAAGTCATTCTCGTCTGACTCGAAGATCAAAACTTCAACATTGAGATGCTCAACACTGTCATTCCAGTTTATTGCACAACAATCAAAGACACTTTGGCATGAGCTGGAAAGATAGGTCCCAACTCGACAATGTCAACTCAATCATGTTTATATTGGCAAAAGGAGGGTGGTTGTAGGTCAGGTAGGAGGTTGATTGGTAGTGACGTTGGGATGGTTGGTTTGCCCTTGGTGGCTCAATTTTCCCTGAATCAATAAAGTCTTGGATGCCTTAAACACCCTCAAACACCGGTCAGTACTTTGGCTATTTGTCTAATGTTACTTGCACTAGGCATTGGCTTTGTACCTAGTAAGAAGAGGATTTGGTGGCGAAGATGGAATAGGAGGCAAGAGTACACCATGCTTCTGAGGCTTTTTCAAGGTGCAACTAAATAATCATGCATATATGATCGTTTCTTTTACATCATTGAATACATCCAAACTAAATAGATAATTATTCTACTATTAAACGTGTTTTCAAATTCATGACATAATTATCTAATGTCACAAATTTTATTATGTGTGTATTATTTTCTTAAGTAAAACAACTTTAATATAAGTATTATTGTTTATTTATTATTTCTTTTAGTTTTTCACAATAGCTCTATGAGTTTTAATCAATTTTTGTCCTACCGATATTTTTTTTCGAATTTCCATCTAACATTTTCGTAAAATCCAGCCACCGATATTTTCACATTCTTCGATAATTTGATCCTTGATAAAAAATACACTCAAAGCAAAAGACAACATAAATGTCATACAAAAATGAATAAAAGAAGGGACAAGGTTTTTGTGGCTTCTCTTTTGAGGCCTTTCCTTTAGGTGCCTCTTTTTTTTTTTTATAGGCAACAAAATCATGCATTAAGAAGCACCTAAAATGAGGAGGGTTTCCTACGTATATAGGTAGTATACACATAATAGTCCAAAGTAAGCATCAAACAAAGTTAGCCTACAAAAATAAGGCAAGGCTAACCATGATAAAGAGCATTTAAGAAATTCAACATAGAGGGGTTCTCCAACTCCAAAGAATCCTAAGACCACTTTAAAAGCAATCGTATGAAGAAAGTCTTTAATCTCTAATCTAAAAGCTCTTCATTTTCGAAAGTCCTTTTGGTTGTGTTCTTTCCAAATACACCAAAATAAGTAAATCGGAGCCAAGCGTCAAACTGCTCTTTTCTTCTTATTTAGCCTCTTAAATTTCTATTTTAAGAGGAGATTTCACACTGAAGCCAGAAACACCCAAATCACACTAAATACAGTAAACAAAAAGGTTTATAGTTCTCATAATGAATCAAAATGTGATCGATTGATTCTTCACTATCTTTACAAAGGCTACATCTGTTGACCATTTGACATCCCCTCTTCATTAAAGTATCTACAGTTAAGATCTTCCCCTAAACAACTTTCCAAGCAAAAAACCAAGATGTAGGAGGAGCACAAGATCCCCATATCTTTTTTCTTGGAAAAACTAAGTTATTCTCAACCCTTAGGAAAGTGCAATACAACTTGACACTAAAATTTCCCTTCCTATCATCTTTCCAAATTAAGTGTCCTCTCCTTCTTGCGCTTTTAACAAGTGAAGAAGTTCCAAAAAAGGGGTCACCTCATCTATCTCCCAATCTTGGAAGGGTCGTCTAAATTGAACCTCCCAAAACCCTCCCCCCTCTTCGACCCTTTCTTTTTCTCATAAGATTAAAATTGTAGCATCGTTGTGGGATGTTATCCTAAAAAGAGTAGGGTATACATCTTTCAATTTAAACTCCTTTGCCCACCTATCTCACCAAAATCTTGTATATCTACCATTTCCTCTTCGAATAGAAATTCTCACATTGAACTCTTCCCACCCTTTTCTAATGTCTTTCCAAAGGTTCATCCCAAAAGATCCTTCACCCCTCTAGTAGTCCATCCCTCCTCCATATCCCCGAATTTTCCAAAAATGATCTTCCTCCATAAGCTCTCTCACTCAAAAGAAAACCTCCATAACCATTTTCCTAGCAAGGCTTGATTGAGACCCTCCAACCTTATTCCTAACCCTCCATATTTTTTATCCTTGCACACATCCAACAATTTACCAAATGGATCTTTCTCCTTTCTCCCGAATCTCCCCACAAAGTCTTTTTGAATTCTCGCTAATCTGATCCTCACTTTTCTAGGAATTGCAAAGAGGGACATAGAATAGATGGGGAGGTTTGATAATGTGCTCTTAATAAGGACAAGTCATCATCCTTTGGATAGATACTGTTTTTTTCAAGTAGACAATTTCCTCTTGAACCTCTCCTTGATTGAATCCCACACATCACAATGCCTGTGAGGGGCCCCAAGGGGTAAGCCTAGATAAGAAGTAGGAAATTTTCCTATTCTGCATCCAAAAAGAGAAGTCGCTCTATCTACATCCTCCATCTCCCCCACTAGAATAATTTCACTTTTTTGCATATTTATTTTCAAATCTAACACCAATTCAAAGCAAGTGACGACAATCACTTCCAATATTTCAATTGATCTACATTATTCTCACAAAAAAAAAGGTATCATTTGCAAACAATAGGTGTGAGACTTGAGTCTCTTCTTCCCCTTTACCCTCAATCTTGAAGCCCCTAAAGAAACCTCCCTACTTGGCTACTTGGCCTTTGCAATTAAGCTGCCGAGGGCTTCCATGATCAACACAAAAAGATAGGGTGATAAAGGGCCCCCCTACCTCAAACCTTTAGAGGTGATTAGGCGCCTCTTGTATACATCATATGTACTCCGGAACTTTTTTGTTATGATATCATATATACCTTTCTTTGCTTATCACAAAACTAAAAAATAAAAGAACAAAAATTACTCAACGCAGAAAAAAATATTTTCATTGGAGGCACTCTTATAGATAAGTATATGTGCATAAACATTTTTTGGTTTCCCTTAGATTTTGATTTCCTTCTCTTGGTACAGAAATATGCAGAAAGGGTCTTTTGAGCTTTTTCATCTATGTCAATAAATTTCAACAAAATATATATATATATATAGACGAAATTCTGTTAAGAAACTCACAATGCCAACTGCTTCAAAAGTACAACTAGTTACAATATGATAGATGCTTACCCGCAGAGAACTTTGAACAGAAAGTCTTTCCAAAACAAAATTTTCAACAAAAGGGTCAAACTGATTGTCTTCTTCTCCAATTGCCATAGTTTCTCTTCCAGACAACAGCAATGAGGATTTTGAATTCCATGATTGACCAGAATTGACACATGCAACAAAAGAGGCAAGATCAAGCTGATAACATAAAGAATCGCAAAGATGTTCTATGCAAGATACCTGCAAAATCAAAAGTGATGTGATATATTCTGCCAATTGCTTATAAAAAAAATGACAACACTCTTATGCTACAAGTGATTTGATATATTCTGCCAATTGCTCATAAATCAAAGCACCAATGCCACTTTAATTGCCCTTGTACCAAAAAAAAGCCAATCAACCAAAATTTCAAATTTTAGACCTATTAGATTGGTTACAAGTTTATATAAGATTTTTTTTTTTGATCAGACAAGTTTATATAAGATTGTAGCTCACGTCTTGTCAGGGCACTCAAGAAGAGTGCTTAATGAAACCATTTTTCTCTCTCAAGGAGCCTTCCTTGAAGGGAGACAAATTCTAGACGCAGTGTTGATCACCAATGAAGTGATGGATGAGAAAAGTTGGTTAGGGGAGGAAGGGGTGGTATTCAAAATTGACTTTGAAAAGGCCTACGATCATGTGGATTGGGGATTTTTGGACCATGTGCTTGAAAGGAAAGGTTTTAGCACAAAATGGAGATCTTGGATTAGGGGTTGCTTGTCTTCAATGAGTTTTGCAGTCTTAGTTAATGGAAATGCCAAAGGTTGGGTTTAAGCCACTAGAGGGTTGAGACAAGGTGACCCTCTTTCTACTTTCTTTTTTACCATTGTAGCTGATGTACTTAGTAAGATGATGATTAAAGCAAAGGAGAGGGGTCTGCTTGAGGGTTTCATAGTTGGTAGGGGGATGACTAAAGTGTCTCTTTTATAATTTGCAGATGACTTTTCTTCTCTAAAGCTTCTCCAGAAATTCTACAAAACCTCAAGCTAATTCCGTTAGTTTTTGGGCAATTGTCAGGGTTGAAAATAAATTTAAAGAAAAACACTCTATCTGGTATTAATGTAAACCAAGAGTTGACTTCCAATTTGGCTTCAAGTCTTGAATGTAGAGTTTCAGAGTGGTCACCATCTTATTTGGGTCTTTCTTTAGGCAGGGAATCCACAAACAATAAGATTTTGGGACCCAGTGGTTGATAGAATTTCGAGGAGGTTAAACAAGTAGAAGAAGGCTTTCTTGTCTGAGGATAACTTAATTCATCCTATTTGTCTCACATCCCTAACTATTTCCTATCTCTTTTCAAGATCCCAGCATCAATAGCCTTAAAGATTGAGAAAATGCAGAGGGATTTCCTGTGGTCTAGGACTAGGAAGGGGAAGAAAGATTATCTTATTAGTTGGGACGTGGTGTGTAGACCAAAGGAGTTTGGAGGGCTGGGAATAGGGAAAACTGCCTTGAGAAATCGTGCTCTCTTAGGAAAGTGGCTTTGGAGGTTCCCCAGGGAAAGTTCTGGCCTATGGCATCAGGTGATTTCAAGCATTTATGGGGCATATACTAATGGATGAGACGCCAACATTATGGTTAGATGGTCACACAGATGTCCTTGGAAGGCTGTTGCTCAAGTCTTTCAGGACTTTTCCCCTTACATCCGTCTTGTGGCAGGGAATAAGGAGAGAATCCAATTTTGGGAAGATTTATGGTGGGGAGATCAACCTTTGAGCTCACAATTTGCAGGCCTTTACAAAGTTATTTCAGTAAGAAATATTACCATCTTTGGCATCCTTGGAAATTCCTACTCATCTTCTTAGAATCTTAATTCCTGACACACTCTCACTGATTTAGAAATTGAACTCCTCAAAAGACTCATGTCTTCACTTAATTAAGTGCATTTATCTTTTTCTACCACTAACTCAAGAGTTTGGTCTTTATCCTCCACTGGCTCATTTTCAGTAAAATCTTTTTTCATGGTCTTATCCAAGCCCTCTAATCCAATTCCATTCCTTCCAACTAATTTTGGTTGGAAATCAAAAGCCTCATCAAAGGTTAAGGCCTTTACGTGGTTAGTGGTGCATCAGAAGATTAATACCAATAACATGCTACAAGTGAGAAGACCCTACAAATCTTTTAGTCCTCATTGTTGCATTTTATGCAAAGAGAGTGGAGAATCAATTGATTATCTTTTTCTACATTATCCAATAACATCAGGGCTTTGGCATAAGCTCTTCACTATAGCTAATTTAGATTGGGTTCCACCAAGGAGTATTGAAGATATGATAATTATTTCATTTAGAAGCTTAGGGAATTCAATTAGAGGCAAGACGCTTCGACATATTGCATGTACACTATATTGTGGGTTGTGTGGTAAGAAAGAAATGTTAGGATTTTTGAGGATTAGTGTTGAACAGAAGGGATGTTATGGGATCTTATTCATTTCTACTCCTCTTTTTGCGCTTCTTGTACCGTCGCTTTTAGAGGAATTCCCCTTAATGTTATTCTACTTAGTTGGCTTTCGGTTTGTAATTAGAAAGGGGTAGATAACTTTTGAGAGAGTTTGGTTTTGATTTTTGAGAGATTTTGTACATGCTTTTGTTGGTATTTCTCCTTGTATGGTGGAGGGTATACTCTTACTTTGATCAGGTTTTGTACATTGTGGGAAAGACCTCTCATCTTTCTCTTCAACTTTATTATTATCAACATATATTTTGTTTCTAATC
Organism: Vitis riparia; assembly: GCF_004353265.1. Classification (NCBI taxonomy): domain Eukaryota; kingdom Viridiplantae; phylum Streptophyta; class Magnoliopsida; order Vitales; family Vitaceae; genus Vitis; species Vitis riparia. Next base: position 4,289,641 of record NC_048434.1, read on the forward strand.
AAAAAAAAAAAATGACAACATTGGTTTTTACTTTTTAAGAAAGAAATTACCTCATCTGATTGATTACCATATAGAGAAGGCTCTTCCAACCGGAGTATTTGGGACTTACTTGTCCACAGAAGCTGCATCAATTTCCTTCTTTCTGCTGTTTTACCAGCCAATAGATCCCAACCCATGACAGTTACCAATGGCTGAAGCCGTGGAAATAGTGTAAGAACCTGTCATATAAATGATTAAAAGAGATCAGTGAAAATAGAAGAAACCAGCAATTCAATTTAGAAAAGAAATTACTGTTTTCATACAAGAATGAACACTATTATTTCCATACTCACATATTTAATTTAAACATATTACTGGACACATACATTGCTAGCTTCTTGAAGCTGCTCTCGCTTTATGGTGGACAGGGCTGTATCCATAACACATTCTAGTACATGCAATTCAGAAACACGAGCATAATGGTACATATCTCTCATGCAAGAATTAGTTGCCATGCTCGATGATGAGATCTTGTCATTCGAATTTGCATCAAGCTTTGATTCTGTAAAGGATCTTTTAAAACGCTCCAGAGGGGGTGGCATTTGGTTGTTATCAGTAGCTCTGTACATTTCAATCTCTTCAGAGAGAAATTCATCTTGAATGACCTGAAGTCACCAAGCTATCAGAAATAAATAACCTGATTAGAAAAGTTCTGTTTATCACAAAATTCAATCCTCTAACACATAGAACTAATATGTCTAACTGTTTTAGAACGATTATCTGTACACAGAACTTTAATAGGTAAACTTTTTTTCCTTTTTAATGTTGCATGGAACTGAACCTAGAACCTTACCTTTCCCAACCCAACTGCTTGCCACTTGAACCAAACACAAGACAACTGTATGCATACAAAACTTATAGATAGTACACTAACTAGAAACTATAGATAGTACGCTGCCAACTATAAGTTGCCAGTAAGCAGAAATTGAAAGAACGTATGGACACGTTGTGTGTTTTCTGGACTTTGTGGAAAAAGAGAAACCGAAGAGCATTTGAAAATACATAACAATCAGTTCATTCTTTGAGGAGTTCGTATGATAAATTTGTTGTCTTAGGATGTACATCGCAGAAAGAACTTTGACTTTATTTGGTTTTGTAGATTGAGTGGGGTCTAATTGAGGGAGGGAGCAGTTTTTTGTATTTTCCCTCATGGTGGCCATGCATTTTGTTTTCCCTTGTATGCAACCAATGTAACTTGGTGTATAGCTTTTTTCGTTAATATATTTTTTTCTCTTGCTTACTTATTTTATATATTTGCTTGAACAGTATAAATCCATCATCCGAAGAGATGACAAATACGAGCTTGAGGAAACTTTTTCTTCGGTCCCTGCTTGAATGGTCTCAACAATTTGGACTTGACTGGACTATCTCTTTTCGATTTTGGTGATAGGGTTGTTTAGCTAATCTTATAGACTTATTTTTCTTTTGTTTTTGGCTTTTGTATACAGCTGTTATTAGAGCCCTGTTTTCTTTTTTTATCTAATGTTCTTTGTCTATCAAAAAAAAATCTAGTAATAAGAACAAGTCTAGAATTTATTAAGATGGTTTAAAAGAACTAGAATGGAATCAGGAAAGTTTTATTGCAGAACAGCTTAGTGTTTACAACGAAAAGACTACTCCCATTTGCAAGAGAAACAAGCAAAGTACCCACCACATTCAACACCCAAGAGTTCAAATCATTCATCCAGGAACCAAAAACCTTGGTTCTCCTTGATGATGTAGTGTTAAAAGACCATTTTAGTAGAGCATCTTAGAAAATGAACTCTACTGCAAGAGAACACAATGTACATGGAAGTCCATTGACCGAAAATCTAAAAACTGAATAGTATTAACACTAGTGGTTTAAACGTATTGCAGGAATGAAGCATTTTTAGAGATGATGTTTCAAAAGAGTAGCCTAATCTAATTTAGTCTAACCCTTGTCAAAACTGTGTCAGAATATTATCGATACAAAGGGACATCATCTATCAATTTGTCAATATATGTCAATATGGTTAATTCTTAACATGAATGCAAGAAAAAGATGCTCCCATGTATGCTGTAACCCTGCCCCCCACCCAAAGGTATACCAAGAGACACACTTCAGATATGAAAAGAAACCTCAAGGGCATAATCTTGGAAAGTTACCACATTTTAAAGCATTACCAGAGCACAAATAATAAGGACTTTCATGAAATAACTCAAATGTAGACAAAAAGCTGAAGACAATTTTTCAATAAAAATAACCTTCTCATTTATAGGTAACATTTATTTATTCCTTTTTGTCCCTATTAGGACTCAAACCTGGGTCCTCCCACATCCTCACTTGAAGCCACATGAGCCAACCCTCAAGTGCAAAGAAATATCCATGTTATTCATGGATAGTGTTAGAGAGTATGGTATGCATTGTGAACTCAAATCCTAATAACTTAAGTTTTTAGGCAAATTAGTTGTTCAGCATGGCATCAAAGTCTTTTTTAATGGGAGGCCTTCCAAAACCTCACAGCATGATTGTTTCCCCAATTATAAAGTCCACATGTAAGCCCAAAGGAGGTTGTTTGTAGTTTAATTGCCTATGGGCCTATATGTCTCTCTACGTGCAAGTATGGGCCATAAGGAATGGTGCAAGAAAACGTGATATACATTGTAAGCCTATATCCTAACAGCTTAAGCTTTTAGGAAACCATATTACCATTATTTTGGCCTTTCTTGGAGCTTAATGGCTCATTTCCATTGTCCCATTTTTTTATGAGAAACTATCCTCGTATTCTTTTAGATAAAATAAGAAAATACACCAAAGAAATAAGGATGATAAATATGTCAAAAAAAAATGAAAAATGTACAAGAATACATAAAGAAAAGGGGAAAAAAGAAAGAAAACCTCCTTTATCATATCTTTCATATTTTATAGGGGTATCTCATCCTTCTTTATACCTTCTGTTTCACTTCTAATAAAAAAATAAGGTAACAAGAAGAGAATGAGAGAAAAGTAAATTGTTCTATGGTGGCAAGTAATGGTGTTTCACATAGACAAACTTTTCTGAAATCACGCAATGACGCTAACAATTACAGCAACTCCTCAACAGTTTGCAACAAATTGGATATATCGATTCATTGATTAGCAAAATCTTCTCTACAAGCACAATTAATATCCATCTAATACTGCTCAGTACAGGACCTTACATTTCCTCAATGAACCAATGTAGAAAGCCACCATTTACAGTCACTTACTCCTCAAAAATAAAACACAAAATGTATAGCCTTCTCAGTATTGAGTCTTGAGAACGTTAATATCAAACCATTTCACTATGTCATAAACCTTTCATTTCTCACAAGAGAACAAAGAAAGTAATTAGATCCTGTCATTGATAAGATCCAGGAAATTCAAGCACAGGTTTTGACCACAGCATTATAAGAGAACTCACTCAGCTTAATTCATCTCCATCATTTACTAGAAAAAGAAATAGGTAAACAAAAAAAAGTTGATGTAATACCAACCATTTTTTTACCAAGAGCTCTACACCAAGATCACATATCAGAAAGGAAAAAGGTTACCACCTGAATCATTTGAACAAGATGTGTACAGTTTGATGAAAGAGCTCCTTCATAAATCTGCAGTAACTTTTCTCGCATCAAATGCCAAGAGTCTCCCAACCCCTCCCTTCTTGACAATACACTCTTGAGGAGTTGTTGCAAGCCCGCTCTGTTAGCAGCAAAAGAAAATGTAATAAATAATAAAGATAAAGAATGGAATAGGAGGGAAAGAAGCAAAAATCCAGTCACTTGTTTTGGGGTGAGGAGGTGGAAAACATTATAAATAAAGGAAAAAATGGAAAGTATAAAGAAGGATGATAGACCATTTAAAGAGAAATGGTGATAGATAAGCAAGAATAGAGTACAAAAGACCACCACATCCAAACCAAACAACCCTCCAGGGCAATACTTCCCCACAAATCTAAACACAAAAGGGGCTCTCCTCGACACAAAACCATCAACCTTTTAATTGGTCAATCTAAGATTCCAAGTGGAAGAAATCATGCCCTTTAGGGTGTACGATGTGGCTCAGCTATCATTGATAAGTCCAAATGCAATCCCCTTCCCTTGGAAGCTCGAGACATGACCACAGAATTCTTTCCACCCTGAGGCTTCCAGCTTGCAGGGCAAAGGTCACTTTAAGGCCCTCTAGCAAAGTTAACAATCCACTTCAACGGCCACCCCAAAACTCATGGGCTTGAGGAAAACCCCATCAACTAAAACACCCATGCTTTCTGATGATAACCCCCAATGCCCAGTTTGCCCATGTAGGAAGTGGGAAGTGGGAAATAGGAAATGCAGAAATGAAAGTAGAAACAATGTCTAAGTCTGGTGTATTTAACAATGCACTTTAAGACAAGCACATGATAATAAAAATGTAGTCACTACTAAAACATATCTTGGAAGGGAAAAAGTGGGGTTCACATCTAGTAGAAACTGAGCTCATGAACTTTTTACAGCATTTTGTACTTCTCAAAATAGAAGAGAATATTGTTCTTCCATTCATAATCCATGGTGGGATGAGCTAAAAAAATACATTCCTATTCTTTGAAAGACAAAGCAAAAATGAATTAGAAGGTATCTATCAAACAAGGGGCACAACCCATGTACACGAACCATACTAGTCCACAGAGTACTATGTTACTATTGTTTTAAATTTTTAATAGAGAAAACATCCAAGCATAAGCATACTAAAAAGGCCATTACCTAGTGCAAGCTCATTTCTGGGGTTCTAAAAGTAATGATTCCACCCTTTAATATTTTTGCATGAAGTGTGGGTGCACATAGATCTTAAGGCTTGGGAAGGAATATATTTCAAGAACCACACCCAAAAGCCACTTTAGATCATTTACTCATTCTTGCATGGTGCAATATAACATACAGGTGAATTCATTCTGGCCACAAATATAAGACCTAATCATTAAAGTTCTTAAGTACACATCCATGTGATTATACATGCCAAAGCAATAGACACAACACCCCGAGGGTGAATAAATCATTAACCTTGATTTTTCTAGCCTGGTTTAAAAATGTTATTGACATCTTATTACTAATAAAAGAAATAAGATCAAAATGAAGAACCTAGGTTGAAGTAGATAGAGTCTTTGCAAAAGTCATCACTATCATAAGCCTTTACTGAGTTTGAAAAGTGAAATAAGTCCATGTACCGATACTCATCCTCTGCTACTCCACAATCAAAATGCAGATACTGAATATGGGAAATTGCCCTGTCCACATCACCCTTTTCCATGCTTTCCTTCATAGCATCCAAATGGGTTATTTGAACACTCCTTAGTATCAAGCCAAGAAACCTAGCATCCCCCTCCTCCAAATCCACCATCCCCTTCTCTTCGTTCCTTATAGTAATTGCTAAACCTGTATTGGATCCTTCGGTCCACTGAAACTGCCTCTGAATATTCCAACACAGTGCATCAAAAATCTCCGGAAATTCTAAAACTACATTCCTCAAACCCATGAACTCCGTTTCCTCAAAAATCGTATCTCCCTGATTTGCATTAATTCCACTGCCATCACCAACGCCTACGTCCGGCTTCAATCGCCTCAGCCCCAAATCCGCAATACGATCCAGAACCGGCACCAAATCCACCAACCCATCACTGGTATCCCGCAATTCTTCGCGCTGCTCCAATAACTCAGCGCGTGATTCAAAACCCTCGTTCAACCCATCCTTTTCAATGCTATCCAAATCAATCACCTTCCTGGCACTCTCCGAAACCCTAGAGCTCACAGTATGAACCAACAAGAGAAATTCAGCGCGAAGCCTCAGGCTTTCGGAATCAAAACTCCATAGAGATGAAGAATCGCTAAATTGGAGGAGCTCGATAGTGGATAGCCATGTCAGTAGAGATGGCGAGGGGCAAGACTGTGACCAGAGGATGGAATCGAAGCGCGCGCCATGGGCTACGATGGTTTGCAGGATGGCTCGGGCGAGGCTAGGGTTTCGGATTTGGAGAGTAAGGAGAGCAGCTCGGAAGGGTTCGAATTGGGCGAGGAAGAGGTGGTTTACGGCTAGGCGCGAGAGGAGTTGAGATTCTTTGTCCATTGATGATTAGAAGAACACTAATGTTCTGGATTTGAAGGCATTTCTGTGGGTGATGTGGCCTGTACAGTGTCATAAGCTAGGTGTTTGGTTCTCGGGAAAATTTTCAGTTCAAGTTTTTATGTAGACGTGGAGAGAAGGGCAGTGATCATTTGAACGTTGTCGCATCTTCTTGCTTCATTCAAAACGCATCGTTTCGATCTACAAGTTAAAAGTTAAAACACGAACTCCGTTTTACCCACGTCCCCCGCTCGTTACGCTGCCCGTCGTTTTTCTATTTCCGCGTCACCCAGAAAACGACATCGTTCTACGTTTTGCTATTTCCGCCGTTTTGCAATTTAATGATTTTCATCCGACAAATCTTATATAGTCTTATAAGATCATGTTTGGTTGTGGAAAAAATTGAGAAGAAATATGAGGGAAATAAAATTAAGAAAAAAATGTATAAGGAAAAAAAAATTCAAATATATATTTAAAATTAATAAATTATTTTTATATAAATTTTTAAATTCATTTTATTTTATTTTTTATTATATAAAATTTAATAATTTAAAATATATAATTTTTTAACTAATTTTAATTATATTTAATTTTTTTATATTTTTTTATCGGGAAGCCAAATATTATTAAATAAATTTTCCTAATATTTTTTTCTTTAATATTTTTTAAAAATCAAACAGACCATGAAAGAATTTTTCAAATGAAGTGATATATTCCTTGTAAGGTAGGTTTAGGTGCAATCAAATAATTTTGATGCCCAATTGATTTTCAACCGCACCATTGACCTTTTTATAAAAAAAATGCTAGACTTTAATATTTTCCATGAAAAAATAATATTGTATTTTTAGAAATTATCTTACCATTTTTTAAAATTAAATTAAGGACTTTATGGAAAGCTTAACATTAAGGATTTATGAGTTGACTACTATACGAGGAGGAAAGTGTAGTCAACTCATAAATCTAAAAAACACGAGTTATTTTTGTCATGCACAATAGCGAACGGGCTATTGACTAGACTATTTGCAACACATGCTTTGGCAATTTACCAAGTCAATTGGTTAAACGATGATTGTTACCCAACAACTAATTTGCATTGAAACTTTATATAAATGACTTCTAAATTCATCAAAGTTATATTTGGTTCTCAAAAAAATTAAAGGAAGATGCAAGGAAAAAATAATAAATAAATTTAAAGTCAATTAATCGTTTTCATATACTATTTCAAACTTTTTTTTTTCCATTTATTCAACTCTTTTATAAAAAAATAAAAATAATAATTTTAAAATATACAAATTTTTTAATAAGTTTAATTGTATTTGACTTTATTTTACATTTTTCATAGTAAAATCAAATATGAAAATTTATTTTTTTAAATAATTTTTTTATTTTCCTAGTACTTTATGATAATCAAACATAGTCTTGCAATCTTCCAGCGATCAAAAGATCTTCATTTTTATTGTAAGATGTTTAAAAATCTTCTAAGTGCGTTTATTCTACCAATTACATATTTAGTTTATTTCACCTTAGGTTTAAAGTGTTTAAAGAACACTTTTAAGGGATTCAAAATATTTATTTGGATCCCCAACTCCAAGTGTATAAAGACGTCGTAGAACTTCAATAGGATGAACCTCACATCAAATGCAACATATAATTTTTCTAATTGTTTGCTTATACAATCTACAAAAGACTCGTTAAAACGGCCTTTAATTTATTATACAAAATTGTTTTGTATTTTATAATAGGATTTATTACACTTTTCCCCCGACTTATAGCATGTTTTGCACATTCCCTCATCAAGTTCAGAATCAAATAATGTACCTTCATCTTTTATAATTACATGTAATGTGCATTTTTTTTTAAAGAGGATGTTATTTTTTTGGACTGAAAGGCATGTGCTCTCTGCGTGACCAAGGGCAAAATGGACATTTTTCTCAATTTGTAGTCCTCCTCTTTCTAATCGACCAACTGTTTCTTTCATTGTTGCTGTTGGTGAAGCCCTAAGCCGAAACTCTCATTCCTCGTTATTTTTCCTTTCGAAGCCTTAAAATCCTAATCCCACAAAGTTGCTGCCACCCCCACATAATTTCTCATTGTCCATTGTTCCACCTTGTCCGTTGGTGGAAATTTGCAAAATTGCTAAATAATTCATCTAATCCTAAAATCCCAAAATTTCCCTTAAAATTTCTCAAAAAATTATTTCACTTTTTTGAAACATAAAACGAACCCTAATCCTCAATTTGATCGAGTTTTATTCTCCTAAAATTTCTCAAATTTTTTTGAAAAATCAAAACAAAACCCTAACCCTCTCTCCCTACATGTTTCTACCCATTAAAGAATTGGAAGTCAACAAATTACCGCCGAACCCTACGTTTTCTCTTAGATGTCAGCTTTACATAAGCTTCCTTAGGGATGAGGGTTTTGACTTGGGCCTTCACCAGGCAACAAAGGAAGAAATGAACGATGGGAAATAAGAGACATGGAATATGAGAATTGTAGATTAATGTTAAAATTGAATGACCCTTTTGTCATCACTTATTGAAAAAATACCATTTCGCCCTTGGTCATTCGGAGAGCACGTGCATTTTCGTCTAAGAAAAAACGTCGTTTTTAAAAAATGCACATTGCATGCAATTATAAAAAATGGAAGGTACATTACTTGATTTTGAATTCAATGGAGTAATGTGCAAAACATGATATAACCTTTATAATAAATCATTAAAAATTTGTTTTATTAATAATTTGCCAAACATATTTTTGAAATTGAAAATTTATAAAACTATATTGTTAGAGATTGTAAAAGATAATTTAGATTTCACATAGAAGACATTACTAACATAGAAGATTTATCAATTTTACGAATGATTGTTGATGCATAAGGTTCTTGTTGTATTCCATATTTTTAAAAGCACCTTATTTATTGAAATGTTTGAATCGGTTTTGTATTTTTGTAAATGGGATGAAAATTGTCGTTATTTTTCTTGCTAGAGATAATCAAGAAATAGGTTTAGATCTCCAAAACCAATTAAGGACATTAGATGGGAGAAGAGAATTCACTTGGCCTTAATTATAAGGCCCATTTACTAGAGTTTTACACTTTTAACTATGAAGATTTTACATCTTTACAATTTTAACCATGAAATCGAAGTAATTAAACCCATCCTCAAATCCAAACCTAACTCTCTAGCTTCATGGTCTACTCCACAAAATAATAATAATAATAATAATAACAAAAGGGCATTTCATTAACTTTGTAGTGGGGAGTTACATGATTTTTTTTTTTAAATATCAATGTGGTATCAACAAGTTTGTAATGTTGATTATTAAAATTATATGCATGCATTTGTATTTTTCATGTGTATTTCAATTAAATAAATACAGGTTGGAGTTGTTATTTATTTTATAAATAAAAGTAAAATTAAATAAATAAAAACAAAAACAAATTATAAGTTTAGGGCAAATTTTGGGGTTTATAATATGGTAAAATTTAAGTATTTGGATGATGATATAAATATTCAAAATGAAAGTATAAATTAGTTGTATTGAGCATAACTAATTGAAAATAAAATAAAAATGAAATTAAAAGACAAAGAAAATAACAAGATATAACTTGAATATAAAATAATAAAATCAAATTATATACATAGTCATTTGTCTCGGTTTTTCAATAGACACTAAATCGAGGTTGACTTAATTTTGACTATTGATAAATTTTGGACGTGATGCTTATAGAAAAACGGAAATTACTATAAACCCTAAAAAACGAGACATATACCATTCCTAGTTTGTTGGAGAATGAGAAAAACTCATTGAAAAAAAAAAAAAAAAAAAAAATGGAGAGAAGAAGTGAAAAGCAACCAAAACGAGGGTAAAAGAAAGCCTGAAATTAACCCTAGAAAACTAAACCCAACCACACCCGAGAGTAAACAAATTTTGGCGGGAAGGCTCCAAAAAATTAACATCACCTGTCAATTTCTCAGCCTCTTCGCATTCTGATTTCTCACCATTTTCTCCCGGTTTCTCGCTACAGAACCATGTCCGGGGTTCGACGCCGGCGCGATGCTGCCGGAAAAGGAAGGCGGCTTGTGAAAACCGATAATGGCGAAGACCCAGCGATCCTTTCGGACTCGCTAGAGTCTGAAACGGGGAGTGCGCGGATTCGGCTTCGAGAGCGGTGGGAACTGGCGTCTGTTCTCAATTTCTTGAACGTGAGTCTTTGTTTTTCCTTGGTTTATTTTTATTTTTGTGATTCGTGGGTCTGTTTGGATTTGAAAATGTGGGGTGTGGTGACGATTTTGGCGGAGGGTTTGAGGAGAGGCTTGTACAGAGAGGAAGACGGAGTTTTGGAGAGGGTTCAGTGTGAGAAGAAAGAGAAATATTGGCAGAGTCCTATAGAGAAAGATTGCGTGATGCATCAATTGCGTGTGACAGATCATGATGAATCAATGATCTGATTTCGTTTTTATGGTTATTCACTTATTTGACATGCCTTCAGGTTTTTGAGCCAGTCATTGGAAGCAATTCAAAGATATCAGCTGAAGAGATTGAGATGGGCCTTATCAAGCCGGATAGTCCTGTTGCTCAGCTTCACATTGACCTGTTGAAGGTTTTTGATTCACATTTTTTGTCCATTTCATTATTTCTTGAGTTTGTTGGCTGTGCACTTGATAGATAGACACCAACCGTAAAGATATTGTCCACTCTGGACCCAAAGGGGTCCTTGTGGCTTTAAAACGCGTCTACAACATTACAATTGGTGATTGGCCTATCAAAAAAAAAAACATTACAATTGGTGATTAAAACACACGGGGAATATACAGAAAAATTAGGAGACTCAAGTAATCCAATAAAGCTATATATTTCATCTTAAAATTTCAAAAGTGTTTATACATTCATGGAATATATAGCAGAATGTTTTGTAAAATAAAATAGAATTGAACGGTTACGTGGTACATGCAAGTAAGTTCATAAAAGTTAAAACCATGCATGGGCGATTGCATTGTCATGGTCTTATTGTTGAAGCATTTGTGCCCTAGGAAATGTTATGCATATATGAATAGAATATTTAGGCTATGTTTGGTTTTTAGAAAATTTTAGGAAAAAATGCGAGAGAAATAAAATAGTGAGGAAAAAGTAGAAGAAAATAAAAAGTAAAAGAAAATAAAAAATAGATTTGAAGTCAACAAATTATTTTTATATGCTACTTCAAATGCATTTCACTTATTTTAACTCTTCTATATAAACATTAAATAATTTGAATTTGTATAAGTTTCTAGTTAATTTTAATTATATTTGATTTTCTTTCGTATTTTCCATAGTGAAACCAAACATAGCATTAGTGAAGTCATGTTTACATGATCGCAGTTGTGAACAAGATGTGTATAGCAATAATAACATACACTATCGAGTTTGAGATGCAGCTGCATGAAACTTTAATTCTTTTGTCGTTGATATTTGTTTACTGGATTATTTTGTTTCCTTCTGGAGACTATAAATTGCTACTTCAGTATACCATAGAATACAGAAAGTTCCAGCTTAATAATTGTACTCTTTCTTTCAATCATGATTGCATGAATAATTCCATTTTAGTCTAATGTTGTATGAGTTAAAAATTCGGTGCACTTTCCTTAGTATTTCTGTCAGATGATGTTCTCTCTTTGTTCAGTTAATTATATGTTGGATTACATTGTTGTTCCTGTATGAAAGCTTTTCTTGATTAAGAGTCAATCTGGAAATCATACCTGAGATTATTGGTGAAGGGAAAACAAAGATGGTTTCATCATACAGTTCTTTATACTTTTTATGTTATTTCTGTGCAATCTCTGCCTGTTTCTGTTGGCAGACATGGTGACTGTGGACACAGAGTTGTGATTATTTTTTCTTTTCACACACACACACACACACATAAGCTTAGAAAATACGTTAAAGGCTCGAATTCCATTTTTTCTTTCTTTACGTATTCATGGATGTTTATTTGTTCATGCATTTAAGTCACTCAATTCTCTTTCATGGGATTTTCTGTTGTGTTTCTTATAATTTGAGATTTCCATATTGTAGCATCGTTTGAATTTGGCAAATGTTCATAATATAGAAACTAGAAGCTATTGTTATTTTATTCTGTTATATCCATTTTTGTGTGAAAGAACTAAGCATCTCATGCATCGTCTGTCAAGACACAAAACATCAACTAAAGGCTCGAATTCCATTTTTTCTTTCTTTACGTATTCATGGATGTTTATTTGTTCATGCATTTAAGTCACTCAATTCTCTTTCATGGGATTTTCTGTTGTGTTTCTTATAATTTGAGATTTCCATATTGTAGCATCGTTTGAATTTGGCAAATGTTCATAATATAGAAACTAGAAGCTATTGTTATTTTATTCTGTTATATCCATTTTTGTGTGAAAGAACTAAGCATCTCATGCATCGTCTGTCAAGACACAAAACATCAACTAAAGGCTCGAATTCCATTTTTTCTTTCTTTACGTATTCATGGATGTTTATTTGTTCATGCATTTAAGTCACTCAATTCTCTTTCATGGGATTTTCTGTTGTGTTTCTTATAATTTGAGATTTCCATATTGTAGCATCGTTTGAATTTGGCAAATGTTCATAATATAGAAACTAGAAGCTATTGTTATTTTATTATGTTATATCCATTTTTGTGTGAAAGAACTAAGCATCTCATGCATCGTCTGTCAAGACACAAAACATCAACTAAATTACTCATTGCTATTGATAATAATTACTATTAAAAACTTGTTTCAAAGTCATGTACATTATCACAAGTTTGTGCATATGATTAACTGGGTTGATAATTTTTGCGTGGACTCATTCAAATAGTTCGGATTTATATAGCGTGAAACCAAAAGCATGCCGGTAAAATTGAGTCATGGCCAAATTCACCAAGATTATGAGTGTTACCTTCCATTCAGTCATCATTACTAATATGACCTAAATACTTACCAGGGAATTCCACCAGTAAATAAAAATTTGAATGGTTCTGATGCATGGGTGACGGTACTTTGCAAGAAACTCACTATGTGGTGGCCATGGGTAGGTCACTCTAAAGTCCGAGTTCCGCAGTTTACTTTCTTTGGTCTTTTTTAAATAGGATCACACTATTGGATTTGGGTGTGTCTTGCAGGTTGCTGAAGGGGAGATTCCGCTAACTGCTAATAAGGGGTACTAATGATGCGCTTCTCATTTTTGTTGACTTCATTTAATTCCTGTTGTTGTTCTATACTGTTGCTGAGGCTATTTGGATTTTTTGCTGCATTGGCTTGTGTAGAGAGGAGATAAACAGATACAAAGAACTTGATCCAACAATTCGTTTACAGATTTTGAAAGCACTTTGTGAAATTCGAGCTGAGGTAATGCATCCACCCTTCTCTTTGGTTGCTCTGCATGCTGCCTCAGCTGGTGGAATCTGTGACAGTTTCTGCTGTAATGCCAAATTATTGTACATGTTTCACATTTGTGTGATTGATTCTATCTCCCATCTTAGCCTCTAGGTGTCTGATTTTGTCCTATATTTAGTTTTGCTAATGATATTCTTTGAATAAACCCTTAACTAACCTATTTCCTTTTTATCACAGCAAAATGATACCGTTTCCTACATCAACGATGCAATAAAACATGGAACTGAACTTTCTTGTTTTCGCAAAAATAATATTGGTGGAGATCGAAATGGAACTACTTATTGGTACTTTCTGAATTTATTGTGGTTCTTACATAATCACTAGCATGATCAATTTCAACAGCCTCTTTATTTTGTAATTTAGGTATGATGGAAATACAGTTCTTGGTCATAGATTGTACAGGGAAGTAAAGAAGTTTGACCCCAAGACAAAAGTTAGGGGAAAAGGTTGTTTGGCTCCTCCACTTGCCAGTTTCAAGTGGGAAACACTAGCAACCAATCTTGAGGAATTTCGTAAAGTTGCGGTAAGATCACAGTTTTTTTTTGTTTCAGGATAAGAACCCTCATTTACTGTGTTTTTCACTGATAATGGCAGGATGATTTCTCATCTAGCAAAGTTACTGTACAAGTTGCTGTTAGTAAGATTGTTCAAACTGATGCAATTCCTGTTCTTGAGGATCTTCAGAAGGTTAGTTTTCTATTTGATAATTTCATCATCAATAATAATAATAATTCTTATTAGGGTATGGCATCAGTGCCTGAGGAATGTGGGCCTAATATTGTGATATTGTGTACTGAAGTTGTAAACAGTATTATGCTTCTAACTTATCTTTTCACATTTTTCCTTCTTACCCTCAACAGAAGAAAGAAAGGGCATTGAAACGGAAACGGAGGCAAGAAATGCTTCTGAATGATTCACAAAATTCCTATAGAGTTGAAAGTACTCGTTCCTGTCGCAATAGGAGGCCTGTCAGTTACACATTTGGTATGATGTAAATTTTTTTCTTTATGACTTCTATGATTTGGTTATTTAAGAAGATCCTAAAATGTCTGTTCAAAATTGGTTATAAACTTGGACATAGTGAGCTCTCCTTCGATGCAGCGCTGTAAATCCAGCATTGGCAGACATGCAAGAATGTTAGGACATTCCATTTAGTCATATCTAGTAATATACATATACAAAAGTTTAATTGGATTAAGTGATCAGATTGTTATGGTGCCTTTATTTCACATCTCAGATTTGGGAAAATTTTAAGAGTGAATCTGAGAACAATTATTTCAAGGACTAGATTCTACTTTTACTCGACCGTAGATAGCATATTTGCATTGAAATATGATAGTTGAAGATGTGATCCTAGATAAAGGGGAATGGTGGAGTAGGATACATGCAGTAGCCAACCCCATTTAATTGGAATGTAAGTGGAATGCATAAAAAATTCTTGTTCATGATTTTGATTTTTACTTACAGACCACATTATTTTCTGCTTCTTCTTCTTCCAGTTTTTTCTTTCTTTCTCCTCTTCCTCCTTCTCCTCTCTCTATTCAAGGAGGCTTCAGGTTGGAACTTGTTTGGTTGGTCAGAAGTGTAAAATGATTGTTTTCTAAGGCTGAGAAAGGCTTGTTTGAAGTTACATCCTTAAGTTCAGCTCATGTTGGCTTATCAGACCTCAGTTTATTCCATGATTGCTTTGAATAGAGGTCATTCATGATTACAGTAGTTCTTCTGAGTAATCAAAATAGGTTAGATTGTAGTTTTGACTATTGTAATTGTCATTGAAAATCTGTCCTCAAATTTCATTCCTAAACCTCCTCTGAAAATTTATATTGTGCTTTCACCGAAAGAAACCTGACAACAGTCTTGTGAGACCATTTTTTGATTTCTATTTTATTTTTGCTAACCTGACAACCCAAAGTGTCAAGACCCTCAGCCACTGAAAAGTTATATTTTCCCTTCAACAATAGAAATCGGACAAGAAACTCCTGAGATCTTTTTTGATTTGTATTCTTTTTGCAAACCCTACTGTCTGAATGGACAAGAGCCTTGTTGAACGGATGCTTGGAATGGAACATGTCGAGTTCAATGCTTGATACCCTTTTGAGACAAGTTTAAACATGCTTGGATAAATTTCTGTCAGGCTTAAGCTTAAGCCTGGGTCGAGTATCGTCTAGGTCAAGTTTGTAAACCTTGATACTTGGCCCATCGCACCTTCCCATAAGCAAATATATTCACATCAAATTCCTCACTGAGACAAGAACACTAAGTATGACTGATGAATGTTGTTCTTGTGCTTCCTAGAAGCCATTCTTCTTTAGAGTTGCTTCCACATCAGTCTTGGTGAAATTATATGTAACTATTATGGGCCTTTATGCTGAGTGGTGCATGTGAAATCTTCCCTCAGTGGTGTTCCATTGATCAAGCACTAGGTTCTATTCATTTGATCATGTTTCTATAAGTGATAATCACTGTCCACTGCAGTTCACAGGAGAAACAGCATGTGAAATGGTATTTTCTAGTCATTGGGCACCCTGTTTTGCTCCATTGTTTTTCAGAAAGAATGCAAGAAGCCTTTCTTGTAGCAAATTCTTTTATTTTCTCATTCAAGTAAATGCATTAATATTATGCAATGGAGTCTTATTTGGTATAAATCATGGAATAGATGGATAATGATCAACCAGAGGAGTCCTTCAGGATTTGGTGATTCTCTTGATTCCAAGATATTGCTTCCCAATTTGAATTGTTATGATTTTTATTTTTTTTCTGTTGGATATTTCCTTGATTTTTTTCTTCGTACTTGTAACGAATCTTTTGTTATTTTGGAAACTCACCTGCAGATGAATATGACCGGACCATTAAGGAGGCTATACAGATGACAAAGTAAGTTTTTATTTTAACAACTGCTATCTGTTTACTTTGCATTTTGTCTCACATCAGGGAAAGTTTTTGTGGATGCAAATATTCTTGCTGCGTTTTTTTGTGGGCCATGGATTTGACATGATAAGAACATTCTGTTATGGCAAATTCAAGAAAAGAGACATTTAAACAGCAGTTAAAGAAATAAATAAAGTAATTTATAATTGATTGTGCCTTTTAACTTGTGTTTCAGTAAAAGAAAGGCTACTGAAGATCAAAAGTGTAATGGAAAGCATGGAAATATGAACGGCATTGCATCTGATGGGGACTCAGACACAGACACAGACACAGACACAGATACCCAGTTAAGAGATAGTTCTGTTAATAGTCGTGACTCCATGGAAAGTGACTCTGGCAATGTCAAGCCTCATGAAGATGATGGTGACTATGAAGACAAGGAAAGTGATGAATATAGTATCAAAAAGGAGGATGAAAATGATGAAGTTGGCAATGATGACAAAAACAATCAATATTACATGAAAACCAAGGATGATAATGAAGATGGTGATGACTACAAAACTGACAGAACTGCAGAATTTAATATCAAAAAGGAGGGAGATGAGTTTAATATCAAAGAGGAAGAGGGTTCTGAAGATGGCAATGATTGCAAAGATGAAAAAGCTTATCAAAATCACATGAAGGAGGTTGAGAATGACGATGGCAGGGACTTGAGCAGTTCCCATAAGAAAATTTTCAATCTCAGCAAGAGGAACCATGCAACAGCTCAGTCGAAGGAGCAGTCATGTTACTCTCCCAGTAAGCCGGGTGGCTTGCGCTGGAGCATCAGACTGGCTGAGACCAGCAGCCATCCTGTTGCAGGAACCAGAAGCCCAGGCACGAAGAACAGGTTGAGGCAAAGACCGACACGCAACACTGCCTTGGAGTCCATCATCATCCCTGATTCAGAAGATGGCAACTCATCAGAAAACACAAACAGTGGGATTCCAGGGGGTGAAACTTCATCTCCAACTGCTGATCTGGAAGAGGAGAGTGATTGCTAAACACATCTAAAAAAACAGATATGGAAAATTTTCCATATGCACACAATGATCTTCCTTGAATTTTCTGGTGCAAGGATCCAACATTGATTTTGTTTCCTGCAATGTGCTTCCAACAATTATGTCTTTTGATTTGTGAGAAAATGGTTAAACAAAATTGGCCTCATTTGGTTGATTTAAGGATATAATCCTTTTAAGTGACTGAGACTTGTTCTTCTGTACAGTGGCAGTGAACGCATGATGCCTTTCATGCATGTTCAAGTTTCTTCCTTTTCTAATTTAGCAAGGAACTGTTTATTCTTTTAATTTTTTTTTCCCTTTAAATACATTTTTGTTTTTTATTTTTAAAATAAAAAATAGTTGTATTTTTTTATATGAATACCTTCAAAGGTTGAAAAATTAATAATTTTAAAAATAATTAATTTCACTTAGTCTTTGATCATGTAAATATAAAGGTATTTGTTTTTTATTTTTTATTTTTTAATACTTAATAAAAATAAAATATTACAAGAAAAACAACTTAATATTATTATATTATTAGACATTATTTAGTTTTAAGTTTTTATTTAAAATTAAATAAAAAAAAAAACAAATACCACCTAGTCATTATTGATTTCATATTTTATAGATTAAAAAATCTATTTATATTTTTCTATTTTTAGTATAAAAAAAATTTATATTAAATATAATAACTCTTAAAGTATTATATTAATAAGCAATGATTTTAAAAACTATTTACAGAAATTGAGATAAAAAAAAAAGATATTATACTTTTTATATAAAATTTATTACCATGTTTTAATTTAAAAACAAGATACCGCAAATATATCTAAAAAGACACTTAGATATTATTTGATTTATTTTATTTTCTATTTTAAAAATAGGAAATAATAATAACTTTTGTTTTTTCAAACTTACAATAAAAAAATAAAAAAAGTAATAAATTTGAAGAATCGGATGGTTCGTCCAGGAGGGCGATTTAGCGCCGATAATAAATTTAAAGTAATAATTTTAAAAAATATAAGGTAAATGTATATTGTTTATATAAAAGTTTATTTTTAAAAAGAGAAAATAAGAAGTGTACGAGGAATCACTTATTGTTTTATTTTTATTAATGGATAAATAATATTTAAGGTATGAAAATGGTTAAATTATTAAAAAATATATATATATTTATTTTTCATTTTTGTTATGATATCTCTCAAATTTTTCTACGTTTAATCTTCAATCATCTGAAAAAAATAAATATTATACCTAATTATATATAGAAAAAAGCTCTTTTCAGAAAAGAGCCATTTCCCAGTTCATGTGTGCTTCTTTTTGTAACCAAAAATACAGAAGGCGTTAGTTCTTGGATTCAACAATAAAACGACACCGTTCCATAATGCGTCGTCTTCCGAAGTTGCGATCGTCAGGAGTGGAGACTAAGCCATTTCCGGTTCTCTTCTTAGGCTACGAACCCCGGTAGCCGCATTCTACAGCGATTTCGTCGGGATTTCGCCGGAATCTCGCCTTGAATATGGCGCAAGGGCACGATGAGGTCCACAAAGGCTTTCAATATATACTTGCGAGCCTCTTTCTCATTCAACTCCACGTAACACATCACAAGCTCCACCAAGTAATCCCAATCAACGGCCAGGTTTTGCTCCAATCTCGACCTCACCATCTCCTCCATCGACCGCCGGAACTCGTCGCGCGGATCCGTCGAGTACGTCGGAACGGCGACGCTGTCCCTCGACATCCTGAGGTGGCTGTCTCTTCCGGCGGGCCCCAGACCGCTCGTGCTGTCGGACAGCCACACGCACATCCGTGCTTCTTCGACGAGTGAGTTCGACTCGCCAATGGTGACGAAGAACCTGTGAGTTCCGTGGAGGCCTGGAGGAGTATTGGTCAATGTCGGTGATTCTAACAGAAACCCCCTCGGCGATTCAACTTGATCGTTGATCTCACCGGTAGCAGAAAGACCGTTCCGTTGGTCTCGCTTCACGGTGATCGATGGGGGTTTAGGGACCTCACATCCAGATAAAGGGCCCTTACCAGAGCTCCACCAGCGACTGGGAGGGGCTTGAGAGCGAGGTTTATTTTTTTTGTATTTCGAACGAAAAATTCCAAAACTTCTGGGCATTTCTGAAATTTACGACAAACTACAATAGGGACTTATGAGTTATGACTTATGAGTTATGACCGATGAAATTGAAAAAAAATGTGAACCTAGGGTTGGGCTTATATACACAAGGCGAAGGGTATAATTGCAATAAAGTTTAATATCCGACGGCCAGAAATCATATACCAAAAATTTGAATTTGTGCAAGGTGTAGATATAAAAAAATTCAAAATCCAAGCATATTGGTGGAGGATCTGTTTGGATTCTGCCCACTGATTATTTGAAGGCTTTAATGTGCATCAATAAGGTAAAAATACAAAGGTGTTTTTGGAAAAATAGTTAAGAAAAAGGTCACCAAATATTGGATATTGATGGTTAAAGTATTTAATATTCTATGATTTTATCATTAATTATATTGTGGTCATTTATTTTTTTTTTAAGAGAAAATTGTGGAGAAATTTTAAGCCATTAAGATCTTGTCTAGAAGATGAAGAAGAAAACTAACAATGTAGGGATTAATTTTATTTTTTTCTATTTCCTTTTTACATGTATCATGAAATTACGAGTGATCTCAATTAGATTCGTCCTCTACCAGGTAAATTTTTTTTTAATAAGAATTGGTAATATAGTTATAAGAAGGCTGATGTGAAATAATTAAAAACAATAAAAAAAAATAATATGATTGAAATGACTATAACTAATAATATTGTATAAAATAACTAAAAATGATAATCTGATTAAAATACCTATAACTATTAACGTTGTCTAAAATAACTAAAAACGATAATCTGATTAAAATGATTATAATTAATTATATTGAATAAAATAATTAAAAACGATAATTTAATTGAAATGACTATAATTAATAACATATTATAAAATAACTAAAAATAATAATTTGATTGAAAGACCATAACTAAAAACATCATACAAAATAACTAAAAACGATATTTTGATCGAAATGACTATAACTAATAATTTCGTATAAAAACCTAAAAACAATAATCTAATGGCACTATAATTAGTAATCCATGATCCTTAATAACATGGAAAATAATATAAAATAGCAATACAAGTTGATTAAAATTTAATTTTGGTTGTAAATTTGTAATGCCCATTGAGAACTATTATTATTATTATTATTTTATTTTTTATTTTTAAGAAAGGGATTAATTATATTCATGTAAGACATTATATTATATTATAAATGGACATATGTAACATGTGTGAATAAAGGTTTTAAATAAATAGAAAGCTATATAACATGTGAGATTATAAAGGGATTACAAAAAGGAGAGAGACATGTGAAGATGATTTGCAAGATTATTGTAATATTAATATTATATTTAAGAGGAGATAAGAATTGGATACTTTTAATATAAGGCATATATAATTAATTAATTTGCTTATGGAAATAAAGATTCTTATAGCACTTTTTTTTAATATAATATATATAGAAATATAATATTAAAAGTGATTAAATATAAGACGATGATAGAAAAATTAATGGAGGGTATTTTTTATCGAAAAAAGGATAGTATCTTAGAGTTTAAGAAGATGGATATTATTCTTAATAACATGCAATTATTTTAGAAATATTTATGATAAAATATCAAAATATTTTGTACTTAAAATTGTAAATATAACATTAAATAAATCAAAATAATGAGTTTTCTAATATGGAAAAATAAAAAATAATAAAAATTGATGGAGGGTATTTTTATTAAAAAAATAGAATATTACAAAATAAGGTTATATTTTAATTCTTTTAATTGAATATATTATTATTATTTAATTCCTTTTAATCAAACAATCCTAATATATATGATATGATTTTATTTTTTACTTTTTAAAAATAAAAAATAATAGTAATTTATAGAAATATAAGATTTTTTATACAAAAATCAAAATTTTTGTAAATTGATATGGTAATTTTTTTTAAAAAAGTTGTATTGAGAAAGCGTATTTGATATCTCTTAATAATAGAATTTATTGTTTTGCAAAATAATATTTTCTACTTTAAAGTCTATATTTACATATTTGACAAGATATAACCAATATGTCAGGATGGCCGAGTGGTCTAAGGCGCCAGACTCAAGTTCTGGTCCTCGTGAGAGGGCGTGGGTTCAAATCCCACTTCTGACAATAATTTTATTATATTTTAATTCAAATTAATAATTCTTTTCTTCTTTATACTTTTTTTGTTTAATTATTTTATGATAATTATTTATTTATTTTCTAATTTTCAACTAATTGCTCATTCTTCTTTACACTTTTTTTTATAATTATTTTCTGATATATGTATTTTTATTTTTTAATTAAATTAGTTATTTATTTATTTTTTACATTTTTTATTATTTTCTGACAATTATATAATTATTTTTAAAATTTTCGATTAATTATTCATTTTTTTTCCTTCACATTTCTTCTAACAATATTTTTATTATTCTTCTTTATACTTTTTTATTTTATTATTATTATCTAATTATTTTTTTAATTAATTTTCAATTAATCATTCATTTTTCCTTACATTCTATTTATTATATTTTTTTTTTCTATTCTCATTACCTTTATATTAAACTTCAAAGGAAGGGAATTATAGGAAAATTCCCTTCTTCTCCGTATCTCATTCTTTTATCCTTAAATGTTCATATTTTTTTGGGTAATTTAATCATGGACAAATTTTTCATAATTTTTCTATGCACATGCCCATAGAGGAGACACTACTACGAGCTAAGTGAGGTTGTATCTTGAAACTGCTATCAATCATTCATACGCACACATAAAGAGACCATTGTGGTTTTAGAACAATGTGTTCTACAAGTGCCTTATCTAATCAAGCTAGTTTACTAGCAATTTCACAAACTAAACAAAGTTGATTATATTTGTCTCTATTTTATGAGCTTATGATATATTTACTAAACTTCAAAGGAAAAGGAATAAAAGAAAATCGGATTATATTGATATAACATTAGTCCACGACTTCATTATTTTTTAGGTTCATTACATTTTGTTGTCACCATAAAAAGGAATGAAAGGAAAATAAATTTGAATGGAAATTTTATTGAAGTGTTTTCCATATTTCTAACTTCATTGCACTTTCCTCTACTTTTATCACCTTATTACATGTTTTCCAAACTTCAAAAAGGAAAGTAAATCTTATAAAGGAAATAAAATGAATGAAAAATAAGGAAAATTAATGAAAGGAAATAGAATTTGAATCAAGAGTTTGATTGAAGTGTCTACTTAATCCATGAACATCAATGAAATTGATTATTAAAGTATTTTGAAAAATCATTTTTCTAACATTTTCATTTATTTAAATCATGATATTATTTTTAAAATTTTGAAATATTTGCTATGAATTTGGCTTTGAAGAATCCATGACATTTTTGCACACTCTACATAAAGTTAGCTATATTCTCAAACTTATAACATAAACACTTATGTCATGTTTGATTGGTGGAATATAATACGAAATAGGATAAGTAAGGAAATAACATATCCTATCCTATGTTTCGTTAATGATGTGATATGATAAATTATCTCATCGTTTATTCTATTTTATGTTCTATTAAATATGAGATATAATAAATGATAACATATGTTATCCACCTTTTATTTTATTTTTATTTTTATTTTTTATGTTTCTATATGTGATATGTTAATCATAAATTAAGATATAAGATATGTACTTCATATATGCCATAATTGTTTTTGTTATTTCTTTTATGTTACTTCTTTTGCAAAATAAAAAATTCTAATTAAAAAATAAATAAATTTGTGCTTAAAAAAAGATAAATTTATAAAATATATTGTTAAATAATACTAATACGTGTATTATTATTATTATATTTTTATATATTGAATAACATAATATAAAAAAATTTATTCATAAATTTTTAAATATTTTAATCAATGAATATTGTGAAACATAATAGAAATTTCATATTTTCTAATATCAAATATTAGAATGTAATATAGTTTTATTTTATACAAATATCCAACATTAATAAGTAATAGATATTCTATTTTATTTATTTATTTATTTTACAAGCTAAATATAAGCATGTCATATCCTGTAATACCTTAGGATATCATGTCAATTCAATATAATATTTAAGGATATCATATCCAATTGACATCCTAGAATATATATTTTATATCTAATGAGATATAATATATAATGATATACATATTCTATTCTATCCTACCTGCCATAGTCTTAGATTATATTTGATTGGTAGAATAAGATAAGATAAAATATACAATCATAGGACTTTCATTTACAACGAGGTTTAATATCCTTAAATATTATATCTAATGAAATAATTTATATCATTGTCATGTTTGGTTTATAAAAATTTGCCCAAAAATATATTGTATTTTAATATTTGATGTTTGTTTAATATAAAAACACATTTTATATCAATGTTGGCTCTTATAAAAATATGAAAAGTCTCTCATGTTTAGTATTATTTGGAAAGCATTCTATAATTTACTATTTAATATCCGTTTAGATTATTACATATATTTGCATAGTATTTGCTATTTTAAAAATATGAAAAGTTCCTCATGTTTAGTGTTATTGGTATATGGAAGGTTAGTTGCGTTTATCAGCTCTTCGAATGTTGTGGGTACTTGGATAAATGCACTAATGTACTATAAGGTTAGTGTATGCACATTTTCTAATAACAATTACTTTTAAGAGGGTTTGTAGCGTCTAATAGGAAGTTACATATTTTAAAATTATTTAATCTTCCTATAAAAAATTTAAAAATAAATAAAATAAATTTGAAATAACATATAAAAAGTAGTTTAATAATTTTAAATTTATTTATTTTTATTTTCTCTCATATATTTTTTTAAAAATTATTTTCTCTTTATTTTCTTTTCCTCGTATTTTTGGAAACCAAATAAAACCTAAATTTTCATTTTTGAAATATGTAATCTCACTTATAAAATCTAATAAACTCCATAAAAGTGATGCACTTGTTCACTAATAAAAGAAACAAATTTATAGACTTATGGAAGACCTTAAAATAGGTGTGCAACTTGGAAGGTTGGCTCAACCCAATTCCATATTTGGGCTAGATAATCATTTTTAATATTTAAATTGGACTACGTTTAATTTCTTTTCCTTTCATATTTGTAAAGAAAACATCACACTATAATTATATTATATACTTTTTATTTTTAGAAAGATTTATAAATATATTTTTATTATTATCTTAAAATTTCATTCCATTTACTATTTAAATTTTGGTAAACAAATAGAAAAAGAGTTTTTAAAAAATGTTGTGGATGATTTTTAAATTATAATTAAGATGATGTTTGTTATTTGGACAAATAGAAATAATCAAAATATTTAATTTTTTCTATTTAACTAAAAATAATACATTAATATTAATCGATATAACTAAATTGAGTTTATTAATAATAAATTGACTTTAATTACATGAATTAATATCAACATGTTATATTTAATTGAATAAAAAAAATAAAATATTTTAATTTTTTCTATTCAGACAAAAAACAAATATTACTTAATCTAATTTAATAAACTTGAATTAAAACCCAATTTAAAAATATGATTTTGGTTTGAATTTGGGTTAGGCAATTTGAGTTGGAAGTCAGGTTGACTCACGATCGGTTGTTTCTTAATTCGAATTGAGTTAGTGAAATTTGAACCCCACCCACGGGTAGAAAATGAGAGCATCAGGTACGGGTCCGTTCAGCCCCGGCACGCAGCCCCTGACCCATATTGTACGTTCAGAGTTCTGTCCACAAATGTTGGGCCGCTTGGAAGTTTGGATTTACTTCTAGAAGCCCAAAGCTCTATTTTAGGCAAAACGGTGATCACCCAAAGGCATAGGGGTCCTGAAACTGTGTACGAGGTTAGCGTTTCGAGTCTTTCGACAGGAAAATTGAATTATGGAATCCAGCAGAGAAGCCAGACGACGTCGTATTTTGGAGAGAGGGTCCGACCGTTTAGCTCTCATCACCGGTCGCATCCAAACCCTGCCATCTCCTTCATCGTCGCCCGCCTCATCACCACGACGATCCGATCAAGATCCCCGATATCCTCTCCCTAGTCCAAGCTCCGGTACCTCCTTTTCTTCCCTTTATTTCCCCTGTAAATTGTTCCCAGAAAAAAAAAAGACTGATTGTTGGTGTTTGCGGCCAGATCTGATTTTGTTGCTTCCAACCGGATGCTTGGAATGGCCTTGAAGCAACAAAACGGCTCTGATTTTCCCCCAATTTTTGTAACTAGAAAGGAGGAAAAGATTGTGTTAGTGTTAGATATGTGCAAGTGTTAAAGGATTTAGAACCTAGAGAATAGTGCTTGTGATTTTCCACTTATTCTGTGACTCAAATGTGAAATTTTAGGGAAATTATATGGGATTGTAGAAGAAATTCACGGGAAAATTTGATGATAAAATTTAGCAAAATCTGTATACTGTAAACCAGAATGCAACCCTTAGACTTCATTCGAATCTTGGAAATAGTGGAGGAAGGAAAAAGTGACAGAGATAAAAGGAGAGTAAATGAAAAACGTAGGAAATTAAAACGTGAGTTTGAGTCCAGTGAATTTTTTCTTTACTATTTATCTAACTTTGTTCTTTCTTTTCAATGTAACAAAGAATCTGGAGTTTTATAAATTTTTATACGATTTTATGTTTTATTTTCCTTCATATTGTTCATCAGAACCAAGATTTTTATTTTTTCCTTTTCCTCATAGTTTCCAAGATCCAAATGGAGTCTTAGGATAATTAGAGAAATGGGATTGAAAAAAAGGAAAGAAATGAAGTAATTTTTATTTATTTATTTATTTTTTATTTTAAAGTTTGAGTTTAACCATTTCTCTCTAATGCTATTCCCTTTCCAAATACAGTATGTAGTGGGCGACGTTTGCGACCAAACAAGAAAGTTTAAGATTTCTTCCAATTTTTTTAATTTTCCTAAATGGAGCTTAAAGTGCATTTGGATATCATGAACCAATGAGAAAGTGAAAGAAAACAAAGGAGAATGACTTCCCATTGTTTATCATATACTAAAAAAAGGGTGGGGAAA
This sequence comes from Vitis riparia, assembly GCF_004353265.1. NCBI lineage: Eukaryota > Viridiplantae > Streptophyta > Magnoliopsida > Vitales > Vitaceae > Vitis > Vitis riparia. The sequence continues at coordinate 4,316,257 of NC_048434.1, forward strand.
ATAAAATACTAGTTCATAATAATAAAATTATAATTTGTCATTGTTAGTAGTTTCTAATTTAGTTATTTTTTTCTTACTTCTAAAATTTGACCCTCTCATGGCTTTATCAAATAATTTTTAGCTCTACCATGACTATCACTTATAGGATCCTTTAAAATGCTTAAAATTATAAGGATGTTTCAATAGTGGAAGTTTGGGAGGAGGTGGGAGATGATAGGCATTGGAGCCCTTATTTTCTCGAAAATGTTCAAGATTGGAGGTAGAAATGGTGGAAGCTTTCTTTAAGTAGATCCAAGATACGATAACGCAAAGAGTTGTGAAAACAGTTAGTTTATAAATTGAATGAGGATGAGATGTTATCTCTAAGATCCTATTTTAATTCTTTGGTGCTAGTTTTTGAAGATCCTAGTTTAATTTAAAGAAGTTTGTCATTCTTGGGCTCCTCCAAAGGTGGTTTTCTTTTGTGTAGGAGGTGGTTTGGAGAAAATTATGATATTGGACTAGTTAAGGAGGGGAGGTGAGGTTATAGATAATTGGTGTTGCTTGTGCGAGAGCAATGAGAAGTCCGCCAATCATATCCTTCTTCATTGTGGTGTATCTTATAGTCTTTGAAACCTATTATTTATTTATTTATTTTTGAGTTTTGCCTTTTATGGTGAAAGATGCATTGTTAGGATGGTGTGGGCTTTTTATTTTTATTTTTTTATTCTTTTATGTGGATGTTCTTTCTTGAGTCTAGATTTTGCTAGGGAGTGGCTTGCTTATCATTGGTTGATTTTGTGGAGTAGGTGGGGTTGCACTAGTGTGTTTTTTTTTTTTCCTGTTTTTTTGCTCTTTGACAACCTTTATATACTTGTTATGTTTTTAATAAATTGTTCTTTTGTTTTTGTTTTTATTTTTTTATATTTTATTTTTATAATTTGGAAGGCAAATGGCAGCATTGTTTTAAGAATTGGATCGGTCATTGAAACAAAAAAGTTATTGATTTACGAATGGTCGTACCAGTGGTTGAATTGCAATAGAATTGATGACATCATTAATATATAATTTATATATTGTTAAAATTTAATATTTTAAATAAATTAAAAATCAATAATATCTATTTTTTTTTTATCTTTGATACTATCAAATTAAATCATGCATAAGTATAAACGTATTAATATTTTAAATTTTATTAAATGAAATATGTATAATATTTAAATGTGAATAGATTAAAAATGAATTTAATTTTATAATTTTTTTTTTAAATTATATTATTTTTATTTAATATTATAAATTTTCTTAGAAAAGAATATAGGTTTTTTGTTTGCTATACTAAGCATCAAAATGTATGTAGCTGAATGGTTCTCCATCCTTTGCCTAAGCTTCAGGTCTTGAGCTCAAGTATTTCTTTCATTGATTTTTCTTGAGTTCTATTCTTGTCAATCCCAATCAATACTACATCAGATGAAGACAAGAATAAGAAGGCCCTTAAATATAGTATTCACCCAAGACAAGCTAAACGCGTGAATTCAAGGAACAACCCAACCTAATTTGGGCTTTTGAATTAGGCCTGTTCGGATGAAGAAAAATGGTGGCAATATGGGGTGGAGTTAGGCCTGTTTGTATGAAAAAGAGGGTGCATTGAACTATTTGGTTCTTAAAGAACTGCCCGGTTCATCCAATTTACTAGTCCAACTGTTGGTTCAGGTTGTTTATGGTTTGTTCAATAGCCAAACAATTTAGAAAAGGGACCGGACCAAAAAAGCCACTGGTTGATGGTTGAACCGGCTGATCAGGTCCATTTTCAAAACATTGGATGGTAGTTGTAGATGATTGACTGTAATGATGGAAGTGAAGTGACAATGTATAAATGATTATATGGGGCTGGTGGTGTTTAGGTACTCTCTTTTTTCTTAATGCCAATTTTCTCCTCTAATTTTGCTTCCGATGACCAAACAAGGGAAATTGATCACTTTAGGAACTTATTTTATCTTTCATTCTCTGTGTACAACCAAATAACAGAAAGTTTTTAATTTTTTCCTTTACCTTTTCCTTCCCTATGGTTTTAAAAGGTGTAAGGTGTACCAAAGGTTCAAAAGTTTGTCTCCTATAGTTTAGGCACAAGGCACACGCCTGAGTAAAGTGAAATGTGATCTAGGATGCATATCAATTTTATAAAATATGATTCAAAATCTAGTCCTATAAATTAAAAAAAAATTAAGATTCCAAATATTTAAAAGAAACATTCAATAAAAAAGTAATGAAATTATATAAATTTTAATATAAAACTACAAATTTCAAGAATAAAAGTGTTTAAAAAGGAAAAGTAAAGTCAACAAGATGCACCTTTTTAATAAGTTGCATGTCTTGGCAAGCGAGGTGCTACAACTATAGAGTGGTTGTGCCTTGAGTTTAGGCGCGTCTTTTAAAACTGTGTCCTTCCCTTTGCTTTTCCTTTCACATTTGCTTGCCATTTTCTGCTATCCAAATGAAACTAAAGGATTTAATTTGTTAAGTTGGCTGATTTTCAGCTCATACTGTAAGTTGCCCTTAGGCTGATAGTTGCTAAAACAACATATTTCTTAATAACAGTCCATCACAGAAATGCGTTACTAATGGAATCTAGATGATGTGGCCTTCTGTTTTCTTCTTCATTGAGAGATTGACAAGTGACAATGAAGAAAATATTATAAAAATGACTGAAATTAAGTTTCCCATCTTATAGATAGTAAGTGTCCGTTCGATTGGCCCTTTTCTAAAAATATACTTGTAATACATTTATCACCTTGTGTATATGTGTTAGAAAATTGGAAGTATCAATATGTGCTTATTTCTTATGGTTTTCTAGTTAGCTTATCAACCTGCAATATATCTGAGTCACTAGAAAATGGATACTAGTAGTTTAGTAGCTCACCACATGTTCCAAACAAATCAGCAAAAGAAAAAACCTAACATGTTAAGAATTTGGTCCATTTGTTGAACTTCATTTTTTGGTTGAAAATATCCCAACTCATTGGTTTCTTCAATATTTCACTCTTAAGCCTTATTGAGTAACTTATAATTATTATTTTCCAAGAATATACACACTAACAATTGATTTATCTGGCCATGGATATGGATCTTATGATTTAAGAACCACAAGGTAAGAGAGGAAGACTGTACATTTCATATACTAAAATAGCAGGATTTTTTTATTGCTTGTTGAGATAAAGAAAGAGAAGTTCTTATTATTGCCTTTATGGCTTATTATTGTTTTTATGGCTTGTTGCAAATTGGAAATCCTATTTTTGCATGTTGCTCAGTGTCCTATTCATGCTGCAGTGCCTCCCCATGGCAAGGATAGCTTTCGTCCTACGATGTCAAAAAGTGATTCCAGCACTGAAACAGGCCATATGAATGCCTATAATGGTGGAAGTGGAGTAGAACCTCACTTACGCCATCCTGACACAAGCAATGAAGCCTCAAAAGCTCCTGCTTTGGGACTCAATGAAACCTCAGAAGCTCCGGCTTTGGGACTTGATGAAACCTCAAAAGCTCCTGCTTTGGAAACCAATCTCATAAAGGAGTCACCTGTGGGCTCATCAACCATTCAAACCTCATCTGTTTCTACTGCTGACACACACCAACAGTCTGAACCACATACCCATCAGCATAGATTTTTCACACCAGCTCAAATAAGTTCTGCTGTTGCAGCTTCAGAGAGCACCCGTATTCTGTGTTCAGTGGCAGCAGCCCTCTTAGTAGTTCTATCAAATTTAGGATTTCCTGGGTTGGGCAGCAACATCATAAAGAGCATCACAGCCACCAGGCCACTGTATCTACTTTTGCTGGCCAATCTAACGGTGGTGCTTGCACGGCTTCTTTCTGATAAGCAAGGAGGTTCAAATAGGGCAGGGAAAGTAGTTAATAAGGCTCCTTTGGAAAGCGGAAATGGTTGGGCTGACCAAGTAAGTAGGGCTTTGGAGGCAAGTTTGTTGTTGCAGAAGGTGGTCGATTCAGTTTTCATGGATTGCAGTTTCTACGCAGTAGTTGTCATTTGTGGCCTCTGCCTAAGAAACTTATTCAGCTTCTAAATGCTCTTCTGATTTTGCTTTTACAGATTTACCAGTTCGGTGAACTTGTTTAACTCTTCCTGGAATGTAATTTTTTCCCCTTCAGTTGCTGAATTTGATATTTTAGCATGGTATATTTCATGAGTTCACAAAAGAAATTGTTTAGCATATAGCAGGCACACTGTGTAATTTAGTAGAGGTCAGATGCTGGGGATAATATCACAGGCAGGGTAATGCGAGAACCTCTTCGGTTTCGAAGCAGGTTATGCTTGTTATTTAGAGCCATTGCGGGCTCTGGGTATATGAGCCACAGTTAATGAAATTGCCCAGAAACAATCATACTGGTGGATATAGATAGCATTTCATCCCACCAGACTGTCTTGATTTTAAAACAGAACTAACTTATGTCATGAACCATAATTTCGATGATATCATCATCCATTCTGCTCTGATGCATAACCAGCAGCTTTAGTACCCTATATATAGCTTTGGAAAATGGTTTTGAATCATCACCCGATGCAAATTCTTGAACCATATTGTCCACCTCAATTGAACTGCACCCTGGTGTCTTCTTCATGCTCTTACTTCTCATGAGTTTCCTCATCCTCGATACACCATCCCACTTTCCCAAGTCTGCATAAAGATTTGAAAGCAAGACATAGTTCCCTGTATCGGCTGGTTCAAGCTCTAGCAGATGCTCCATTGCAATGACTGCAATCTCAAGATTGCCGTGACTTCTGCAGGAACTCAATAACGAACCCCAAATAGCTGAATCCGGCTTCATTGGCATCTTCTTTATGAGTTCAAGAGCCTGATCAAGGCGCCCAGAAAGACCAAGAAGATTGACCAAACAACCATAATGCTCAACCCCTGGTTCTATATTGTAATCCCTTTTCATGGACTCAAAGTACCTCAATCCCTCATTCAAAAGGCCAGCATGGGCACAAGCCGATAAAAGACCGACAAAGGTGATGATGTTGGGTTCAATCTTTGCCTTCTGCATTTCTTGAAACAATTCAATAGCTTCATGAGCTCTTCCATGATTTGCTAGCCCTACGATCATCGTACTCCAAGATATCACATCCCTCTCATTCATCCGATCAAACAAGCGACGCCCTTCATCTATACTTCCACATTTTGCATACATTTCGATCAAAGCATTACAAACACAAATGTTGCGCAAAAACCCGGCTTTATCTGCATAAAAATATATCCATTTCCCTAACTCAAGAGCTCCCAGCTGGGCACAAGCTGGTAAAACAGAAACAAGACTGATCTCATCAGGCTCAATACCCACCATTTGCATTCTCCGGAAAAATTCCAATGCATCTGCATAGCACCCAATTCGAGCATACCCGGAAACGATAGCTGTCCAAGAAAAAATGGTCTTGTCCTGCATCTCCTCAAAGATAGCTCTTGCCCTTCTCATCTGCCCTAATCTAACATGCCCTGAAATGAGGGTATTCCAAGAAACTGCATCTCTTTCAGTCATTTCCTCAAACACCCTATGGGCATCATCCAAGCTATCACATTTTACATACATTTCCACAAGTGAATTTTCAACGACTGTATTGGACTTTTGCCCAAATTTGAACACATGCCCATGAACTTGCTTTCCCAGATCATAACACATAAGCCCCGCACATGATTTAACAACAAATGGGAAGGTGAATTTGTCAGGAAAAATGGGGTTTTCACCATGGGAGTGTCCAAGCATTTGCTTGTAAACAGTGATTGCTAGGCCGTAAACTTTGTTATGCTTATAAGCTCTGATCATTGCATTGTACAAGAAAGCATTTGGGTCAGCCACCCTTTTGAATAACAAATTCGCATACTCTGTTTCTGCATGGTGATTACACACATCCACCATTTTTGTGACCAAAAAGCTACTTTGTGAGAGTGAAAACTTGACCATGTGGGCATGGATTTTCTTCAATTCTACTATGTTGGGGCAGTTTTTCAAGATGGGCACAAACATATCTTCCATTTCTCTGATTTTCAAGGCCCTGAGCTTCCTGGCCATTGATGATCATGTGGCCAGTGAGTTCCAGTCTGAATACTGTCAAGTTCTTGAGGTTATCATGGTCACAAAGTTTCTGACAGTGTTTTCAAATGGTTATACTCCATTCTGGGGTTTCTGACAGCCTTCAACTTTGAACCTTCAAAGGAAAACTCAAGAAGGAATCAAGCACTTTGGGCATTTGATTAAAAGGGTGATTGAGAACATGATGTTGGAAGACTGATCAAGCTGCTTTGGAGAATTGAAATATAACTATTTTTGGATACCTTATATCTCATCAAACACTGGTTAGATAAAAAATTTAAGCAAATATCTCAAAATGATGTTATGTATAATTTTCAATACATAAAAAAATGATTTTTTTATAATATTTTATGACTAAATATAAATTACAGAATACAATCCTCTCCGTGTTCAAGAAAATAAATGCCAAGCAACATGTGGTTGGTTGATACGGTATAGGACCAAACCTACGGGAGAAGGACCTGGTTCCATGACTATGTTCCCAATCGTGCCTCGGTCATAATTGACGTCCAAACCCAAGAAGCAAGGAATTCCCCACCAAGGCTTATTATGCTGTTGAGGAAGTTTAAGGGTTACACAGAGAGCAAGAGAAGTTCCAGCGGAGAGAAGGGGGGACTTGGATAGGAGATTCAGCAGATATTGTTCTTAATGAGACCATGGTTGGTGACTGATGACAGCCGAGTACTCAGCAGAATTGATGGGTTCTTTTAGAGCAGAGTAGTAGTTTGAAAGTGGGAAAGAAAAGTTTCATGAAGGAGATGGCACGCATTCGCAGGAAATTGGAACACTTTTGGCCCCAACTCCTTTCCATTCACTCTACCACTTCTTAATACCCGGGTTTTCCTAAAATATTCAGAATCAAAAAAGTTTTTATAAAATTATTACTCAAATGGTAAAAAAAAAATAGTGAAAAGCACGTGTTAATATTTAATTAATTTTAAAAAAAAATTATTCAAAAATCAATAGTTTGAAAATTTTACCACATCAAATGTAAAGAGTGGAAATTTCAAAAATTAAATTTAAAATTAGTGAAAATTTTAAATATCAAATAATTGAGATTAAATTTTGAAATTTTGAATATTAAGTATATTGTGACAATTAATTTAATTATTATTAGGTAATTATTAGAGAATCGTGGGGAGAAAAACTTGGTAAAAATTTATATTATATCGAATTGTTATAATGAATAATTAAAAAAATTGAATTTAATTTTATAACAAACCAATTTAATTTTTATAATTGAAATTAAATTTTATAGAATTACAAAACATCAAACAGAATTGAATTGAAATTAAATTATGATACGTGAATTTAAAAAAAAATATAGACAAAAAGGTAAATTAATTAAATGTGAATTTAATGAACTTAACTTTTGAAAGTTTGATGGAACGGAAGAATTTGACAAATGAAATAAATTAAATAAAGGTTATAACAAATAGTTGAGAATTTGATTTTTATAAATTGAATGACTAAATAATTTATAAAATTAAATTTTAGAAGATTGCTTAAATTTTTGTTGGTAAATAAATATTGGTAAAATTAATGAGTTAAAGTTTATTCTTTAGTTCCTTGGATGTCAAAGAATTATTTTATTTTTTTTATACATTTTACGACATTGATTTTTTTTTAATAGTTAATGAAATCAGGTCCTAAATTAATTTTAGAGTAAAAATGTTTCAGGTAATTAAAGTCAAATCATTAGCTATTAAGAAAAAAACCAAATAATTTTCACAATTTTAATTTTGAAACCCAAATAAAAATAATAATAAAAGCAGAAATCAAATACATCCTAGGTTATATGTTTTTAGAAATTAATGTAAAAATTCTTTTTTTGGAATTCAAAGTAGTGTCTCACGATGATTTTAAGAAACATTTTTAACTTAAAAAGTGTTTTTGAAAAAAAAATATTAGAAATATTACACTTTAAAAATACTTTGAATCTTAGAACACGTTTAATAATATTTTTACTCAAAATGTTTTTAATAAAAATATTTTCTTTGAAAATATTAGAATGTATTTGGTAATAATTTTAAAAAATATTTTAATCATTTCTAATATTGAATAATAAAAATTTTCAAGCATAAAAAAAATTAAAAACGATTTTTAAAATTATTATTAAATAGACTTTTAATAAGATAATCACCTATAAAGTATTTATTCAAAAAATATTATAAGTGATTTTTTAATGTTAAAGTGATTTTTAGATTTTTAAAAATATTTTCTAAATTTTATTAAATACTTATTTTATTTTTTTTCAAAAGCATTTTTTGCATACGCTAAAAGGACTTTCTAGAACCTCGGCCAAACCTACTTTAATTGAATTTCGGTCCAAACATATTAAGAAAATACACATGAAAAATATGAAGGTCAAGAATGTGGAGTGTGGTGTTAACCAAAATATGATTAGGACTAAAAACCACACGCTTCAATGCCTTGAATGAATACTTGCTTTGGAGACAAATTCACTGACATCACAAATAAGACAACAAGTGAGAGAATTGACAAAAATAATAATATAATATTATTAATGTAGAGGATATGATGAGCTTTGGTCAAACCTATGTATTAAAAGAAATATAACATCTAACCACTTTTTTAAACTTATATTCAAATGATTCTTTTTGGTGTCACATAAACCTCATTTAATGCCCACTGCTTCTGACCAACACCACTCTGCATTAAATGCATAAGTTATTTTCGGTAACTGGCACCCTTTCCAATTCCATTGTAGAGCTTCGAGAGAGGGTTACTATCTTTATATATTGGAGATGTGATGAATTTGATAAGAAACTGCCAGCGATTACATTACAAGCTCTCTACATGGCGAAGAATGAACACCTCCAATTGGCGGCCTTGCTTCTCATATTTTTATGGCTTCTTCATGTCTGCACAGGAGATATTGGGACAGCAGGCCAATACGCTCCCCCATATCTGCGTAAGCACCAAAGATCCATATCTGTAATTCAAAGCTTCCACACATTCTTTTTTTTTTTTTTTTTTTTTTATAATCTGGGAATTGATACAGCAACTGCCTGCTACGGCAACGATCTGTCAAAGTTCCCATCAAACAACTTATTCGCGTCAGCCGGAGATGGGCTATGGGACAATGGAGCAGCGTGCGGCAGGCAGTACTTTGTCAGGTGCTTGAGCGCAGAGACTCCGGGGATATGCAAACCTGGTCAGATCATAAAAGTGAATATTGTGGATAAAGCCTCTAGGAATGGAGTGATCCTTGTTCTTTCTACTATTGCATTTGGGGCTATTGCTAATCCTTCTGCTTCTTTCGTTAACATAGAGTATGCAGAGTAAGTGTCATCCCTTTTAATATTAATTACATTGAATCATCCCTTTTAAGAAAATTATTTCTGCTGGAAGTTTTAATGTTTTTGTGGGGCGCTTGATGTGCGCGCAGGGCTTGAGGGTTGCAATGGATATTAATGCGGATATACATCTCGGAGCTTTTTGTTTATCTGATGGCTTGAGGGAGAAGGTTTTTTGCTTTTTGTTATTGAGGTTTCCATTCTATGTCTTTCAATTTCGGTTTCTGTGATCACATCGCTGTGTTTTTTTTGAATCAATGTGAGTGGAGTTCTTTTGAGTTTTTGAAAGAGAGGAATATCCAGAGGCTAACCTTTTCCGATGAGCGGTAGAAGCAGAATTCTTTATATATATATATATGCTTATTGGAAAGATGTAATTCTTTATATTCCAACATTATACAATGCAACCTTAGTAGAAGCAGAAGTTCTATTATTGAAATTTTCTTACCCTGCCTTGGTTGCTTTTTCCTTTCCTGCTCTTAAATTTAGCTAGAATTTTCCTACACTTTGCTGGGTTGTTTCGTTTTTGCTTTCAAAATCACAAATGATTTTTGAGTTTTTGATTTAAATCCAATGCAAATGCCCCCACTAACTCTTTTACAATTAATTTTTATTCTTTTATTTTCGCTTCTAAGGCTGACTGATTCAACTTACTTTATAGCATAGCGTGCAACCAACGCACCGCCCTTCTCCTATTATCTCAGCCTTCTTGTTTTGTTTTTCTTTTGTTATTATTATAATATAGTAAAAATATTGCTTCAAAATAATTCTTTTATATTTTTAGATCTTGATTATCTATTGTTTCTTTTTTTTTTTTTTTTTTGAGAATTTTCTTTATTATTTTCTAAAATTGAATCTTTCAATTCCTTGTTTGGTTCTAAACAATGAATGTCTAAGAATTATGCCAATATTGCTTCTAAAATAGAATCAATCTTTTACATTAAGACATGTATATGTTTTATGATTTTTAGCATATCCCAAAGACATCGATTTGATACCTTTAGGACCTACTTTATTTCAATTAAATAGGCTAAATTTGGTTCTCTTTTTTTTTTTTTTTTTTTTTTTCCAAAGCTTTATACCATAGATGACGACCAATTAGGAAAACTGCACTAGCAATTTCTGTTGGTGTTGTATTCTTTAATTCTATTCTACCATTTTGATACACGCGATGATCAATTAATTAAAAGCCTGACACATGGAAATGTAAGAACCCCTTCATTTTCGAAGCAGGTTATGCTTGTTATTTAGAGCCATTGCGGGCTCTGGGTATATGAGCCACAGTTAATGAAATTGCACAGAAACAATCATATTGGGGAATATATAGATAGCATTTCATCTTGATTTTAAAACAAAATTAGCTTATGTCATGAACCATAATTTCGATGATATCATCATCCATTTTGCTCTGATGCATAACCAGCAGCTTTAGTACCCTATATATGCTTTGGAAAATGGTTTTGAATCATCACCTGATGCATATTCTTGAACCATATTGTCCACCTCAATTGAACTACACCCTGGTGTCTTGTTCATGTACTTACTACTCATTAGTTTCCTCATCCTCGATACACCATCCCACTTTCCCAAGTCTGCATAAAGATTTGAAAGCAAGACATAGTTCCCCGTATCGTCTGGTTCAAGCTCTAGCAGATGCTCCATTGCAATGGCTGCAATCTTGAGATTGCCGTGACTTCTGCAGGAACTCAATAACAAACCCCAAATAGCCGAATTCGGTTTCATTGGCATCTTCTTTATGAGTTCAAGAGCCTGATCAAGGCGCCCAGAAAGACCAAGAAGATTGACCAAACAACCATAATGCTCAACCCCTGGTTCTATATTGTCATCTCTTTCCATTGACTCAAAGTACCCCAATCCCTCATTCAAAAGGCCAGCATGGGCACAAGCTGATAAAAGACCAACAAAGGTGATGATGTTGGGTTCCACCTTTGCCTTCTGCATTTCTTGAAACAATTCAATAGCTTCACGAGCTCTTCCATGATTTGCTAGCCCTACAATCATTGTACTCCCAAGATATCACATCCCTCTCATTCATCTGATGAAACAAGCGACGCCCTTCATCCATACTTCCACGTTTTGCATACACTTCGATCAAAGCATTACAAACACAAATGTCGCGCAAAAACCCGGCTTTATCTGCATAAATACGTATCCATTTCCCTAACTCAAGAGCTCCCACCTGGGCACAAGCTGGTAAAACAGAAACAAGACTGATCTCATCAAGCTCAATACCCACCATTTGCATTCTCGGAAAAATTCCAATGCAACTGCATGGCACCCAATGCGAGCATACCCGGAAACGATAGCTGTCCAAGAAAAAATGGTCTTGTCCTGCAGCTCCTCAAAGATAGCCCTTGCCCTTCTCATCTGCCCTAATCTAACATGCCCTGAAATGAGGGTATTCCAAGAAACTGCATCCCTTCCGGTCATTTCCTCAAACACCCTGTGGGCATCATCCAAGCTATCACATTTTACATACGTTTCCACGAGAGAATTTTCAATTACTGTATTGGACTTTGGCCCAAATTTGAACGGATGCCCATGAACTTGTTTTCCCAGATTATAACACATAAGTCCTGCACATGTTTAACAACAAATGGGAAGGTGAATTTGTCAGGAAATGGGGTTTTCACCATGGGAGTGTCCAAGCATTTGCTTGTAAACAGTGATTGCTAGGATGTAAACTTTGTTATGCTTATAAGCTCTGATCATTGCATTGTACAAGAAAGCATTTGGGTCAGCCACCCTTTTGAATAACAAATTTGCATACTCTGTTTCTCCATGGTGATTACACATATCCACCATTTTTGTCACCAAAAAACTACTTTATGAGAGTGAAAACTTGACTATGTGGGCATGGATTTTCTTCAATTCTACCATGTTCGGGCAGTTTTTCAAGATGGGTACAAACATATCTTCCATTTCTCTGATTTTCAAGGCCCTGAGCTTCCTGGCCATTGATGATCACGTGGCCAGTGACTTCCAGTCTGAAAATTTGCCAAGTTCTTGAGGCTATCATGGTCCCAAAGTGTCTGACAGTGATTTCAAATGGTTATACTTCATTCTGGGGTTTCTGACAGCCTTCAACTTTGAACCTTCATTAAGGAAAACTCAAGAAGGAATCAAACACTTTGCATCTGATTAAAAGGGTGATTGAAAAAACATGACGTTGGAAGAATGATCAAGCTGTTTAGGAAAAATAAAATATAACTATTTTTTGGATAAAAATACAATTTAGTAATTTTTAAAATCTTATATCTCATCAAACACTTATTAGATAAAAAACTTTAAGGATAAATATGTCAAAATGAGGTTATATGTATAATTTTCAGTAGATAAAAGTATATTTTTTAAATATAATTATTGTCCCCTGTTTTTAATCAAACATTTCTTTTAACTTAAAAACCCTAATAATTCTTACCCATTTCTTTTAATTTTTTAATTGATAATTAGTGAATTTAGTCTTGGATGGGAGACCCTAATTCAACCCGATCAAATAAATAGAGAATGGGGGAATAGTTTACCCTCATTATTAAAATATACAAATATAAATAAAACAAAGTATACATTTCTCTCCGCTAGAAGGGCCCTTAATAATAAAAAAAAAAGAGACTTTTTTTTTCTCTCTTCTTAAATACCTGAAAACCCAAAAAGGACATGATTCTTCTTTTCCAAAAACAAAATTCTCTTCTCTTTTGAATTTTCTTTTTTGTAACTCGAAAAAATAATCATATTTTTTTTATTCATTTATAACTTGAGGCTAAAAAATTTATCAGCTAAACAACTTATGGAAATTCTTGAGTATCTAAAAGTTAGAAAATCTTGTTTCAATTCTCATTCCTTTTATTTAGTTTGTTTACTTTCTTTGCCAATAATTTAATAAATATATCCTAAAGATGACCAATTAAATTGATTTTATATTATCTTTTTATAAAAGTAATAATTTTAAAAATAAATTTTTTTATAATATTTTATAACCTAATATAAATTATATAATACAATTCCAATCAGGTTTAAGAGCTCATTTGATCATGATTTTCAAAGTATGTTTTTAAGTGTTTTTAAAGATAAAAATAAGATGTTTAATAAATTTTAAAAAACACTTTTGAAGATATGCATAAATATTTAAAATGATTTGCAGGTGTTTTCTAAGCAAAACACTTCAAAATTTTAAAATATTCCAAAAATGCCCCCAAAAAATATTCCAAAAATGCCCCAAGTGATTGCCGATACCTTCCTTTCCCTTTCCCTCATTCTCTTTTTCCATCGCTCTTCATTCTCTCCTTCGTTCTCTTCATCCATCGCTCTCATCCGAGACTACACAATAGGAAAGACGCTCCACTTTCATTCGACATCGTTGATCTGATCGAAGGTAACCCTCTGTTCTTTTCTTGTTGTTTTTTTTTTTTTTTTTTTTAATGTCTGATTGTCTTGAAATATTAGTTAGGGTTTTGGGTTTTAGGATTGTTTGGTTAGGAGGAAAGTATGAGAAAGCATTTCCAACTGTCTAAGATACATTTCTTCTCTATGTTCTCTCTTGATCTAGTTTTCTCAAGGTACGTCAAGTTTTTCTTGGTTTTTTTTTTCAATCTCTGATTTGATTGTCAGGAAAGATGAGGAAAGGATGAGAAGATTAGGAATATTTGGAATATTTTCCTTCCATTTTCTCTTTTGGTGTTTTGGTTGCAGAAAAAATTAGGGATCCTTGTCTGGTCATTTGTTTGATCATTTGCAACTCATAATTTTGCTTAATAGCTTCTGATTCAGGGTATATGTCAAGGTTTTAATGGTTCATGTTTTCAGAGGGTATTTTGATTTTGTTTGTATGATTCCGTTTTCCTATGTCTTCTTAACAAGCAGGGAAGCATTGTTTTTCTTTTTTGGGATTCTAATGTTGATGCATTGTGTGATGAAAATGACTATACAACTTTGAAACTTCATGAAACCCAAACAAAAGCCAAAACCATGTTTGGTGAAATTAGGAAAGTAGTGGAGAGTAAAAAGATTGCCTATATGTAAGCAGTGAATGAATTTCCTATAACAGAGGATAAGGATTTGTTTGAGTGGGTTGGCCCATTTTATATTTGGGTAAATTTTATTTTACTTTAGGCATTAGACAGATGTTGACAGGCAAGACTGGGAGGAATTTGATCTCTTTTTACTTTGAGTGTCTAGCCTGTGATGCTTTGTTTGGTCTAATGACAGACAGTTTCTGATAATTAAGCTTTGAAAGTGAAGAATTTTGCAAACTTTATTGACTAGTAGAGTCAGTATTTTGCACCTTTTTATTCTTGGAAGTTGAAGTTCATGTTGAAATATTCTGGTATAAGGAGTGAGTTTCTAGTTTTGGAATAGAGTTGGGCACTCTGGATTTGTACTTTCTTATCCAAAAGAAAATGCCTTGATCCATTTCTTTTTTTATACATATGGTTTGACAAAGCTAAGATAAATTATTGCCTTAGCTTTATGCAGTTCCACTGAATTATGATAATGAAGAAACTACTTTATACATATGGTTTTCAGAATTTTTTCATGGAATGTTGTCTTGATTGAACTTTTTCTTGTGCCATTTGGCCTTAACTGTTTCTGGTTTGGGATTATGATTTTTGGTGCAGTTTAGGGCTAAAATCATTTACTAATCAAATGGTTATCTTCTATAATTATCCTGTGTGGCTAATGTTTGGGTTTTGAAAATGTCTCTTGTAGAATGTTATATTGATTGAAGTTTTTCTGGTGCCATTTGGTCTCAAATGTTTCTGGTTGCATAGTTTTAAAATGGTTTATTGATAGTGTTTATATTCATTGTGATGATTCTTTATGATCCTCATTTTTGGTTGATGCTAGGGTTTTGCAAATCCTCATCCTCTTGCTAGGGTTTTTCATGTCATTAACCACCAGTGGGTTTATTTATTTATTTTTTCCTCTCTTCTTATTTCTATGCAAAAATTTCCAACTAGTTATGAGCGCGTATCTTCAATTGGTTATACCATCCACTTGACGTATTTTAAAGCTTTTGTAAGACTATCTCTTGCTAGGGAATTCTTCTTTATCTAAGCCATCAAAGAGATTTTACTGCATCAATCAAACATTGGCCCAGCATGTACCGAAAAAGTAAGATAACAACAAAATTTTATTGTTGCTTCTATATAATTTATGTCAAAGTTCTGCACAAAAATTGAGGTCTCTACTTGCCCCTCTCTTAGAAAAGCAATCTTGATATAATTTCATGGTTGTTTCATTTCCTTATTACAAAATACAAGATATTTCTCTACCAGTTTCCAAATGAAAGTTTTTTTCTACTTCTTTCTACATCCAAAAATGGGCAATATAGTTTATTCTTTTACAAATCTTGAAGAGTCAATGTTTCTTCTGCATCTATCATTCTTTTTTCTTTTTTTTCTTTTTTGGGTGTTATATTGGTTGAGGAGTAGTTGGAACTTTGGTTATCAGTTGCAGTCCAGCTGGAAAATGTTACAAAAGTTTGTGAAGTTTATTTTCCTGAGCTTGTATTGAATTAGCAGGAAATGACTTGTTTGTTAAATATAAATTGTTTAACCTTTAGCAGTCAATGATTACTTATTCATGATAGTGATGAATTCATGTGTACTGCAAAGTATCTTTCTTAAAATTGATTACATGTTCTTTTATGCTTCATTCCTGTATACATATGTACCTATTTTTTCTTTCTTTTGCAAAGATGTAAACAATCATGCTGTCAACTTTTTTATGCTTGGTTGGGGAAATTAAGGCTACAAATGGGAACATAGGTTGCTAGAGTGTAAGGGGAAGTTCATATAGTTTTGACTGCTAGGGACTAAGGGAGTAGGAAAAGATAAATAAGCAAAATCATAATAAAACCAACATGGAAAAAGAAGAAGAGTTATCACCTAAATTAGAGAAATATATCCTATATTCAAATATTTATATATAAAAGGAGAGAGTGAAGCAAAGAGAAAGGGGGCATAATTCTCTTTTAACTAAGGATTTTGGGTATAGGGGCATATCAGGATACTGGGATGGGGTTTGATTTAAAGTTGAGTCAATCTTAGTTTAATCAATCTAGAACAATTCCAAATGGTAGGATTAGTACTTCCAATAGTCTTGTTGTTACTGGTAACATAATGTTGGTGCTGGTTACATAATGGCATATTCCTGGATTGTACCTTTGTAACACAATTATTTTTTGTAAGAGAATGAAGTACAAAGCATTTGCCTGAGGGATTATTCAGGAGGGACTGGTAGGTTTTAACTTCATTCTTTATGACATTTCTAGATAAAAATAAAAAAACCTTCTAAATTTAAACATGTTTAAACAAACATTAAGATTGAAATCTCTTCATAAAGGGGACAGAAATCTTATACATAACTAGATATTTATGGTAGACTAAGCTAAAGTAGCTAAATTGGAAAGTATCTAGTTCTTCTTGAACTTCTTTTGAAACTAGTTTAGCTAGAAACTTCAACTGCCTGAATGAGTGATATTAAGACTGATACAACTATCAATGAGGATTTCTTTTCAACCAAGAATATTACACTTGAGGATTATTTGTTTATTATGTTTTACAGAATCTGCCTATATGATGCTCAATACCGAGTTTACATTTAAAAAATTTAATCATACCAAGTATTGTTTACACTAGATAACCATATTTTCTTGATGTTTTGTTCCTTAATTCTTTCTTTATTCTTCATTTTAATTGTGTGATTCTTTGTTTGAAAATTATTATTTCTCTAAAATATATATTTTTTTTATATAGAGGATGTCTAGCAATATAGTTCAACCATTACAACAACCAAGTGGTGAAGAAAGTGAAAAACAAAGTAAGGCTTATTGGGATGATATTACAATGGATGCTTTTATCAAAGTTTGTGTGATTGAGACTTCGACTGGAAATAGACCAAATAGTCATTTTAGCAAGTTGGGATGGAAAAATGTGATAAAAGCCTTCAACAGTTTGATTGGAAGAAACTATCAATATAGGCAACTTAAGAATAAATGGAGTTCTCTTAAAAAGGATTGACAACTTTGGAATACCTTGATTGGGAAAGACACTGACCTTGGGTGGGATCCTATGAGACAAACCATCAATGCAAGCAATGAATGGTGGGATAAGAAATTGAAGGTATGTTTTTTTTATTCATTAAATTTATTTGATTAATTTATATATTGGTTACGAAATATGATAAATTAATACTCTTGTAAGAGAATCCTGAAAAACTATAGGTCGTTTTGAAGAATAGATGGAGAATGCTACGAGAAATGCATAGTTTTCCTCTTGAAAAACAAGTAAAGACTGTTATTGCTTCAGTGGCTCTTCACAACTTTATAAGGATTAATGCTAGAATGAATATGGAATTTAAATCTTATGATGATGATCAAGGGTTGCTTCCACTTAATGAAGAAGAGAATAGAATGGATTCACTTGTTGAGGAAGATGGTTCACATCATACAAGAGAAATGGAAGAAGAATGTGATCGAACTGCAAATCTTCTTATATCTCATTGATGTTTGATTATGACTCTAATATGTAAGTATATAATTTTCCCCCTTTTTTTGTTATGAAAATATTTGTCATTCTTATTTACTTTTAATTAGAAAAGTTTTTTTTTTTTTTTTTTGAGAAATTAATAGGTAATCATATATTGTTTTACTTTGAAAATTTTTTTTTCAATGTTCTATTTTATTGATTTAGATGTTTTTTGTAAATATTTTTTTAAATTTTATTATAGTGATAAAAAAAATTATTAATTTTAATTAGAAAAGTCTTTTTTTTTTTTTTTTTTTTGAGAAATTAATTGGTAATCATTTATTGTTTTACTTTGAAAATCGTTTTTTATTCAATGTTCTTTTTTATTGATTTAGATGTTTTTTATAAATATTTTTTTAAATTTTATTATAGTGATAAAAAAATATTAATTTTAAACTAATATATAATCAAATAATTTGTTATATCATGATTGATATTTATTTATTAATCAATTCGTTTTGTAAACATTTTTTAAAATTTTATTTATATCATAAATAAAATTATTTTTAGTTTTTTTTAACAATATAAATGTGTATATATATATATATATATATATATATATATTCTTTTAAGATAGATGTTTATATAGTTTGTTCTAATGAAAAGTTTTTTTGTTTATCATACTATTTTCTTTTAGTAATTAAAATTGTATGTCATTTTTGGTAATTTATTAATATTAAAAAGTGTTTTATATTTATACAACATATTATAAAAAAAAAATCATTTATTAATACTAAGGTATGTTAATCTTTTCTGGTTTTTTTTTTTTTTTTTTTTTTGAATAATTTCTTATTGCAGTATTTAAAGAGGAATCATATTTTTGTGATCAAAATTATTTGTCTTCCTGTGCAGGAGATGTCTAAGGCCCAAGTATTCCTCCAATGCCTCCTGCTCCTCCTATGTGCAGAGCTCTTCCATTTCACACTTGCTGATGTTGGTGTGGCAGCCCAATACAGACCCCCATATCTGCGTAAATATCCCTTTCACAATCAAAAGCTATTAACCTTGTTAATTGACCAGGATGCAACTTAGGCAGGTTAACTCAAACCAACCCGACATATAGGCAGGTTTGGATTAAAGTAAACTTTGATAGTCATTTTTAATATTTGAATTAGGTTTGAATTAAGTTTTTTCAACTCAAATTCAAATTGGGTTGAGTTCAACCAAGTTTGGACATACCTAACCCTAACATAGTTTAATATTCATTCAATTTGTTTTAGATTTTAACATTGAGGCAAACTTGAATTTAAGCAAGTTTGGATAGTCATTTTTAATATTCGAGTTGGATTTAGGTTAAGTTTTTTCAACTCGAATTCAATTTAGGTTGAACCCAACCAAGTTTGAACAACCCTAATCCTACCCCAATTTAATATTTTTTTAAAATTTATAATACATAATATTTATTTTGTTTTAGATTTTAAGAAAAATATCTTATTATAATTATAGTTTATATTTTTTTTACTTTTCTAGAAGACAATTTTTTTTTTTTTTTGTAACCTTAAAATTTTGTGTCATTCACTATTTAAATTTTAGTACATATACTTTTTATTTTTTTATTTTTAAAATGATGTATCTTAAATCATAGAATCTGACCAACTTTGAGTTTAATATTACTAATTTGAGTATAACTTGATCAATCTAAACTAATAAAAATGAATACAATTTAAATTGAGTACCTTTAGAAACTGTGTTGAGTTGGAGGTGATTGTTCATTAATATCGGTTGACTTTGGGTTAACCATTAATCCTGTGCAACTAGCCCAAGGTCGGATTTATGGTTAAGCCAAGTTTAACCGGATCACCCTTAAAAAATGAGATTAAATTAAATGATGGTTTATTAATTCCAGTAGAGTTTGGATTAGCCATCAATTTGATTCAATCTGTACAAGTTGCAACCCAATGCTAATTAACCTCCATAACCGAAATTAAACTAAGGTGCTTGCGGGTTTTATGAATGCAGCCACAGCCTGTCTGCTCAGGAGATACTGGCACAGCAGGCCAATATGCTCCCCCATATCTGCGTAAGCACCAAAGACCCATAACTGTAATTCAAAGCTTCCAAACTGACATTCTTTTTTTTTTTTTTTTTTTTTTTTTTTTGCTTTTTTAATCTGGGACTTGATACAGCAACTGCCTGCTACGGCAACGATATGTCTAAATTCCCATCAAGCAACTTATTTGCGTCAGCCGGAGATGGGATATGGGACAATGGGGCAGCGTGCGGCAGGCAGTACTTTGTCAGGTGCTTGAGTGCACAAACTCCAGGGACATGCAAAGCTGGTCAGATCATAAAAGTGAAGATAGTTGATAGAGCCTCTAGGAATGGAGTGATCCTTGTTCTTTCTACTATTGCATTTGGGGCTATTGCTAATCCTTCTGCTGCTTCGGTTAACATAGAGTTTACCGAGTAAGTGTCATCCCTTTTAATATTAATTACATAGAATTATCTTTCAGGTAATTAATTTTTTTTAAGAATTATTTCTGCTGGAATTTTTAATGTTCTTGTGTGGTGCTTGATGTGCGTGCAGGGCTTGAAGGTATCAATGCGGATCTAAGTCTGAGGGAGGTTTCTTTCTGCTAGTGAGGTTTCCATTCTATGTTTTTCTTGTCCACTGCAAACCCTAAGCAAAAGCGACTTTCGAATTTTGATAAAGGTACCAGTTTTAGCTTGAAGTCTTTTAAATTAAAATACATAGATTTTTGGCGAAATTCAACTTCGGTTTCTGTGATTACATGGCTGTGTTTTTAGTAAATCAATTTATGTGAGTCTTGCATTTTGGTGGTTGTGTTAGTAAGTGGAGTTCTTTTGAGTTTTTGAGAGTTGAGGAATATCCAGAGGTTAAGCCTTTCCGATGAGCGGTAAATGCCAGAACTTTCATGATTGTCGTTCATGCCTTTGTCTGATGAAGATCCAGGCCAATGACTAGCCCTAAAGCACCTAAATGCCAACCCACCAGATTCAGTGGTTTTTTTAGGCCTATACGGCCGGATAGAAAGGTACTTTCTCTCTCTTTTTGGCCTATACATTTTGCTGGGTTGTTAGTTTTAATGCTTCTTGTGCTAGATGAATTCATTCTCTGCATAAAATGGTTACATGTGAATGGTTACATACACGCACACACGCTCTCGAGGTTTTATGACACCATATCATAATGTATGCAATTAGTTGAGTAATTTTCGTAGTGATGGTAAAGCTGGAGGAAAAGAGGAGATATTCAACCAATGTCATGCAAGATTAAGAAATGCCATTGAACGTGCTTTTGGTGTTTTTAAGTCGTGTTTCCCAATATTGAAGAGAATGACACCTTATTTGTTTATTACTCAAAACAAAAATTGTCATGACATTCGACAAATCTCATTTGCGGATAGATTATTTTTTGAATATGACAATGAAGTGGAGTTGAAAAGTGACAATGCAAATCAACTTCAAAACTCAACTACAAGCAGTTTTTTTGCAGCATCTGATCAAGAATTCATGCAACAGTTCTGAGACCAAATTGCAAATGAGCCCTTTCAAGTATTTAATTAATTTGTTATTTTTAGCTTTTTACCATTGGAAGAAATGCAATGTTTAGATATTAACATATAATGTGATGTCTTTGGATATTTGAAAATATGTACTTGAATTGTCATGTTTTTTCTTTAATTTGATTTGGGTTTTATCAATCCATTATTTTTCAGATTATCAAGTTTAAATATTTTATTTTACTTATATAAAAAATAAATATATTAATTATTTTTTGTAAGGATGATAATAATAAATTATTTATTACAATAATTTTATGATTTTGAACTTTTTAGAAATATGTTAAATTATATTTTTTAATACATTAAATTATTAAGTGATTGGTATTTAGTACATAAAAAAAATAAATAGGTTAATACTTAATAGAAATAAAATAATAAAAAAACAAAAAACTTAATATTTAATACTATTAAGTATTAAGTTAAATATTACTTCTAAAATAGAATCAATCTTTTACATTAAGAAATCTATATGTTTTATGATTTTTAGCAATTCAAAATGTATTCTTAAATAGATTAAATTTGGTTCTCTGTTTTTTTTCCCATAATTCATAGGGTATTTTTTACAAAGCTTTATACCATAGATGACGACCAATTTGGAAAACTTCACTAGCAATTTCTTTTAGTGTTGTATTCTTTAATTCTATTCTACCATTTTGATACATGCGATGATCAATTAATTAAAAGCCTGACATATGGTAATGCAAGAACCCCTTCATTTTCGAAGCAGGTTATGCTTGTTATTTAGAGCCATTGCGGGCTCTGGGTATATGAGCCACAGTTAATGAAATTGCACAGAAACAATCATATTGGTGGATATATAGATAGCATTTCATCTTGATTTTAAAACAAAATTAGCTTATGTCATGAACCATAATTTCGATGATATCATCATCCATTTTGCTCTGATGCATAACCAGCAGCTTTAGTACCCTATATATGCTTTGGAGAATGGTTTTGAATCATCACCTGATGCATATTCTTGAACCATATTGTCCACCTCAATTGAACTACACCCTGGTGTCTTGTTCATGTACTTACTACTCATTAGTTTCCTCATCCTCGATACACCATCCCACTTTCCCAAGTCTGCATAAAGATTTGAAAGCAAGACATAGTTCCCCGTATCGTCTGGTTCAAGCTCTAGCAGATGCTCCATTGCAATGGCTGCAATCTTGAGATTGCCGTGACTTCTGCAGGAACTCAATAACAAACCCCAAATAGCCGAATTCGGCTTCATTGGCATCTTCTTTATGAGTTCAAGAGCCTGATCAAGGCGCCCAGAAAGACCAAGAAGATTGACCAAACAACCATAATGCTCAACCCCTGGTCCTATATTGTCATCTCTTTCCATTGACTCAAAGTACCCCAATCCTTCATTCAAAAGGCCAGCATGGGCACAAGCTGATAAAAGACCAACAAAGGTGATGATGTTGGGTTCCACCTTTGCCTTCTGCATTTCTTGAAACAATTCAATAGCTTCACGAGCTCTTCCATGATTTGCTAGCCCTACAATCATTGTACTCCCAAGATATCACATCCCTCTCATTCATCTGATGAAACAAGCGACGCCCTTCATCCATACTTCCACGTTTTGCATACACTTCGATCAAAGCATTACAAACACAAATGTCGCGCAAAAACCCGGCTTTATCTGCATAAATACGTATCCATTTCCCTAACTCAAGAGCTCCCACCTGGGCACAAGCTGGTAAAACAGAAACAAGACTGATCTCATCAAGCTCAATACCCACCATTTGCATTCTCCGGAAAAATTCCAATGCGACCATACCCGGAAACGATAGCTGTCTTGAGATTAAATTTAAAAAAAAAATGAGTCAAAAATCAATAATTTGAAAATTTTACCACATCAAATGTAAAGAGCGAGAATTTCAAAAATTAAATTTAAAATTAGTGAAAAATTTAAATATCAAATAATTGAGATTAAATTTTGAAAATTTGAATATTAAGTATATTGTGATAATTAATTTAATTATCATTAGGTAATTATTAGAGAATTGTGGGGAGAAAATTTTGGTAAAAATATATATTATATCGAATTATTATAATAAATAATTAAAAAAATTAAATTAAATTTTATAACAAATCAATTTAATTTTTATAATTGAAATTAAACTTTATAGAATTACAAAACATCAAACGGAGTTGAATTGAAATTAAATTATGATGAGTGAATTAAAAAAAAAATATAGACAAAAAGGTATATTAATTAAATGTGAATTTAGTGAACTTAACTTTTGAAAGTTTGATGCAACGAATTTGACAAATGAAGTAAATTAAATAAAGGTTATAATAAATAGTTGAGAATTTGATTTATATAAATTGAATGACTAAATAATTTATAGAATTAAGTTTTAGAAGATTGCTTAAATTTTTGTGGGTAAATAAATATTGATAAAATTAATGAGTTAAAGTTTATTCTTCATTCCTTGGATGTCAAAGAATTATTTTATTTTTTATACATTTTACGACATTGAAATTTTTTAAGAGTTAATGAAATCATGTCTTAAATGAATTTTAGAGTAAAAATGTTTCAGATAATTAAAGTCAAATCATTAACTATTAAAAAAAATCAAATAATTTTTATAATTTTAATTTTAAAACCAAAATAAAAATAATAATAAAACCAGGAATCCAATGCATCCTAGGTTATATGTTTTCATAAATTAATGTAAAAATTCTTTTTTTGGAATTCAAAGTAATGTAAAAATCGAAATGTTTTTAACTTAAAAAGTGTTTTTGAAAAAAAAAATATTAGAAAAATTACACACTAAAACTATTTTGAATTTTAGAGCACGTTTAACAATATTTTGACTCAAAATGTTTTTAATAAAAATATTTTCTTTGAAAGTATTAGAATGTATTTATGGACCCCGCATTTCGGCTCAATGCGTTTATCACTCGATGACGAGCTCGACTTTTATTTGAAAAATGATTTTTATTGATTAAAAACTGACTTGGAGTCACCACTTATTTTTGCTCTATTTTTAAATGGGTAAACAAAATAAGAAAGAAAACCCTAAGTGTGACTCCTTGTTTTGGAAAAGGCTGTCTGTGAAAAACCGGATCGGGCTTGGGGGTTAGGTTACTAATTGGGAAGGTACGGTATGAACCGTAGCACTCCTCTAAGTCCCTAGAGTCAGGTCTCTACTAATAGAATGAAGCTGACGTGGTAGTCAATAAGAAAGTCAATGGATACTCACATCAATCATGCGTATATGGGAATTAGAATATGTATAGTGAATGATCAAAATGAGTGAATGCGTACCTGGGCAGCAAACAACACTGCGCTATCATGGAATGAGATTAGTGAATAAACACAGAATGATTATATGTATATCAAGGAACAGAGTAAATCAATAATGCATGACAAATAAATAAATAAATAAATCAATCAATTAGTCATGAAATCATGTATGTGGGGCCCCCACCAAAGCCCGATCTATCTTACACGAATTAGTCTCACAAATTCCATTATTCTTGAATTATGAAAATTGCATTCATGCTTATATAAAATTAAAAGAAAAAGAAAATTATTTGAAAACCAAAGTGAAATTAAAATTGTTCGAGTGAAAATTGGATTTTTTGAGGTTTATTTGAAAATTGAAGTCCCGAAGATTATTTTATAATTGGAGCCTTGGGAATTGAATTTAAGAATGAGAATTGGAAGTTAAGTTTTGAAAAGTGGGATCCTGAAGAATTATTTAAAGATTGAGTTTAAAAAATAAACGAATAAATAAAATAATAATGATTAAATAAATCGATATGAAAATTAAAATTTTCGGAAATCGGAATTTAAATTTAGAAATCGGGATTTTGAGGAATTGTTTGAAGATTGAATTTTAAAAATAAATAAATAAATAAGATAATGAGGATTCAAATAAATTGATGTGAGGATTAAAATTTTGGAAATTGGAATTTAAATTAGAAAACGGAATTTTGAGAGATTATTAAAGGTTGAATTTTAAAAATAAATAAATAAATAAATAAAATAATGACGATTAAATAAATTGATGTGAGAATTAAAATTTCAAAAATTGGAGTTTAAATTTAGAAATCAGAATTTTGAGAGATTATTAAAGGTTGAATTTTAAAAATAAACAAATAAATAAATAAATAAAACAATGAGATTAAATGATTTGATGTGAGAATTAAAATTTCAAAAATTGGAATTAAAATTTATTGAGGAATTAATATTTTTAGGAAGATAAATCATGCAAATTGAAAACAAAAGGGCTAACTTGAGGTGGGTAAGGGTTTGGAATGGGCATGGGCCAACTTAAGGTGGGTGAACAAAACATGAGGCCTTCCATCAACACGTATGGGCCTGGGCTTCAACTCAAGCCCATATCCATTAACATAATGACCCCAAACCTAAACGGGCCCAAGGGCCTCACAGCCCACAACTTGCTTTATAATAACCAACTCAAACCATGCCCAATTGCACCTAGGCCCAAGGGCTCAAAGCCAATATGCAAGACCCACAAACAATAAAAAAAACGTCCACTGTAGAAATTAAAATGAGCAAACTTACCAAACCTTTCCTAGGATAAAGGACAAGGAAGTGGGGTGGTGTGGATAGAGGTTGCCACGGTGGTGAGGGAAAATGGGTATGAGACTAGTGGAGCGGGTGATGGAGGTTAGGAAAATGAGAAAGGTGATGAGTAAGAAAAAAGAGTATCAATAATATGATGAGGGAATGGGTTAGTGGGTGTTGATATGGGTATGGTGGTATGGTTCCCGGAAAGCATGAAGAATGAAGGTGCGGAATGAGAGATAGGTTAATGAAAGAATGGGTAAGGTGGGCATGAGAGGGTGGTGATATGCATGGTTCCATGCCTGGTTTCATGCATGTGGATAGGAAGTGGGCATGAAGAATGTGGTGTAGAGAGAGAAAGGTGGTAAGAAAGAATGGGTAAGGTGGGCATAGAAGGGTGGTGACATGCATGGTTCCATGCATGGTTTCATGGATGTGGATAGGAAGTGGGCATGAAGAACGTGGTGTAGAGAGAGAAAGGTGGTAAGAAAGAATGGGTAAGGTTAATGAGAGAGAAGCGGGTTTATGGGAGAGGTGAGGAGTTTGATGAAGCATTAGGATTGAATGGGAAGGGGGTATGATGGTAGAAGAAATGGGTTTAATGGGTATGTTGAGGTATGGGGTTTTGAAAGGTCACGAGAGGGAATGGGTACGTGGTTAGTGACATGGGAAGAATGAAAAAAAAACCGGATATGATGGTGGAGCGGGTTAATAGATATTGGAATAAAGGCTTGTCATGCACACAATGAGTTACTTTGCATCATGGTTGAATAAGAAACGAATGGGTGGTGAACAGGAAAGGATGAGGAAGATGATGGAATAAGTGGTGGTGAGACAAAGTAAGGCAAATCATGGATGGAAAGTATCGAGCATGGGATGATGATTGGTGAAAGGGACACAATGATGTAATGAGTTGTGGGCAGTGGGTATATATGAAGAAATATGGGGATAGGAATGGCGGCCAGGCTTTGCATGATTCCATGCACGTGAATGGGAGAAGCTAGGGGCTTCCATGAAGACTTTGGGTGGATTTTGGGCAGTCGTGTAGAGAGAGAGAAGACGAAAAATCATCATTTTTAGGAGAGCAGTACATGCTGGAATCCATGTCTGCACCAAGCACCACATCAGTGTATTTCCCATCAAAAGCTTCTCGTCAGGCTTCATGGTCACACCAAACTTCCACGACATAAACCATAGTCCCTCATTCTGATCATTTTTACAAGCATTGATGGTCCCAAAGCCTTGCCATCATCTTAGACTTACCAACCAGAACCACTCTCATGACCCACTCCATCAAAACGGAGGCAAATGTGAAATGAGCATTTACAAAATAGAGTTCAAAGACAAGGAAAGCAATGATTCTAGACCCATTTCATTGTTTCATCCATGGGTTTGCAAGAAGGTGGAGAGATCCAGGGGTTCACACAAAAACAGGGGAGCAAGCTTTGAGATATCTCAC
The DNA here is from genome assembly GCF_004353265.1 of Vitis riparia. Classification (NCBI taxonomy): domain Eukaryota; kingdom Viridiplantae; phylum Streptophyta; class Magnoliopsida; order Vitales; family Vitaceae; genus Vitis; species Vitis riparia. The sequence continues at coordinate 4,343,745 of NC_048434.1, forward strand.
ACTGGAGCTAAAACAGAGCCAAGATCTTTTCAATGAAGCCAAGAGAAAATCATGATATAACAATGACAACAAAACCATAATCGTCCCAAAGATCAGTAAAAGCAAATCTTATGGCCTGAGATTCATACAAAAAAAAAAAAAACAAATAAAGATATCCCGTAACAAGATAGTGAAAATAATGAGCAAAGTCCATACCTCAAAAGCTTCTTTACAAGCAAACAGAAAAAAAAAATGCTTCCTCGGAAATCCCTCGACCTCCTGTAACAGGTATCTCCTTCTCGTCTGAGGATTCTCTCCAAAATCTCTCTAGTAGCTTCCCCCTCTCCCAGAAAACTCGTTCTCCAGACGAAAAATCCCCTTCCCCCCTTCAGTCTTCCTTCACAAGTCAATATCCACTCTACTGTTCACCTGCTCAACACGTCTGGAGCCCCAACCACCACCATAGCTGTGGCCAACTGCTCCACCAGGTGTTCCACGCAGCTCATCTCTCCAAGCAGCCAGGTCCTCCCACTCATTCAAGGCACTAACACCTCTTCCGGTTGCTTCCGAAGTGGCGGGAAAAAGCTAAAAAAAAAGGAATGAATAAATATATATATATATATATATATATATATAAAGAGGGGTCTACAGTAGTTGATAATAATTTAAAAAATTATTTTTAATACTTGAATAATAAAAATTTTCAAATATAAAAAAAATTAAAAATGTTTTTTAAAATTATTATTAAAAATACTTTTAATAAGATAATCATTTATAAAGTATTTATTCAAAAAACAATCTAAGCTAAAAGGGCTTTCTAGAACCTCGGCCAAACCTACTTTAATTGAATTTCGGTCCAAACATATTAAGAAAATACATATGAAAATATGAAGGTCAAGAATGTGGAGTGTGGTGTTAGCCGCCAAAATATGATTAGGACTAAAAACCACATGATTCAATGCCTTGAATGAATACTTGCGTTGGAGAATAATCAACAGACATCACAAATAAGACAACAAGTGAGAGAATTAATAATATAATATTATTAACGTAGAGAATATGATGAGTTTTGGGTAAAAAATGACCCACTTATTAAAAGAAATATAACGTACAACCACCTTTTTTTTAATTTATGTTTAAATTAGTTTCTTTGGTGTCAAATAAGCATTATGTTATTAAAAAATATTATTTTTATTATTTTAGTTTATACCGCAATTATCAATTGATGCTTTATTTTTGAACTAAAATTGTAATTATCAAATGAGGCTCTACTTATTTTTTTTTTAATTTAAAATTTAATTAAAAATTATTTAATTACAATTTAGGATTGAGATTTAAAAAATATACTTAAATAATAAATTATTTATATTTAAATTTAAGAATTTAGTATTATTTCAACAAACATAAATTGATAAATAAAATATATTATTGTGGACCCCGCATTTCGGCTCAATGCGTTTCCCACTCGAATGACAAGCTCGATTTTTATTCGAAAAATGATTTTTATTGATTAAAAAAATGACTTGGAGTCGCCACTTATTTTTGTTTTATTTTTAAGAGGGTAAACAAAATAAGAAAGAAAACCCTAAATGTGACTCCTTATTTTGGAAAATGTGATCTGCGAAAAACCGGATCGGGTTCGGAGGTCAGGTTACTTATCGGGAATGTACGGTAAAGACCGTAGCATCCCTCTAAGTCCCTAAAGTCGGATCTCTACTAATAAAATGAAGCTGACGTGACAATCAATAAGAAAAACAATGGATACCTAAATCGATCATACACACGTGGGAACCAAAACATGCACAATAATCATAGTGAAAGTGGGTGTATCAAACGATTAATGCGCTATCAAGAGAGGGGGGTTAGTGCACAATTAAATAATAATCTCATGCATGTCATAGAGCAGAATGAATCAATCAAGTGTGACAATCAAGTCAATCAATCAATCAATCAATTATAAATTCACTTATGTTGGGCCCCTACCAAAACCCGATTTATATTGCATGAATTAATCCCATAAATTCCATTATTCGGAATTACGGAAAATTAATTCTCGCTTATTTTAATATATTTTTAAAAACGAGGAAAAAGATTTGCCAAATAAAAAATGGCAAGGAAGTTTTATTGGAAATGGGATTCTTGGGTGATCCTAAAAATTCTAAGGATGAAAGATGTGAAATTTGGGATTATTTTGAAAATCAGGATTAGAGAAAGATGTTTATAAAATGAGATAAGAAAAAAAAAAAAAAAACATTTTCAAAATTGAACAATAAGTAAACCAAGAATGTCATATGGCCCAAAGGTGGCCATGCAAGGTTGGTATAGTCTCCTCAATCGTGTGGGCCAGCTGAAAGCTTCGGGTTCAGTGCCATCGGGTTGTCATTTTATAAATTGCAAAAACACCACGTCGTTGACTGCATTCTGCACATAGGAAGGTGCTGCACGTAACGTCTACAGCCACTCAAGTTTCTGGTCATTTCCAGGTTAAAGAACCATGATAATATCTGAGACGCAATTGTGAACGATCTGACCGACATGAAGAAGAGCATTAATTCCGCCAATGCTGATGAAGACACCATGGGATTTCAGACTTCGAACAGTTCCAATAACCTCTGATCCAATTCCAAGCTGAGCCGGGCTGTCTACTATGTAAGCGCCGGGAAAGTTTTCCGGCAATTTTCACCACTAGCCAGCCAGGTGTCTATGCGCATGCTAGTAAGAAACTCCACAAAGTTGCACCGCCCGCAGATCAAGAACATTACGAACCATGAACCTCAACCGCGGTGCAAGTTGGGGGTTTGCCGTCAGCTCCCTCAACTTGCTGAAGTAGAGATCATCAACTCGCTATGATTTTTGGCTCTCGTCCAGCCGCTTGCCAACAGTATTAGAAAAAATCGACATATAGCCTCCACATTCTCCTCAGCCGGGTATCCTTTTTCGAATCTATTAATCTCTGATACAGCGCCCTGGTTCCCAAGAGCAGTAGCTCTTAAAACCACTGAAAGTCTCGCAACTTGATGTGAGCCGTTGTGGAGGTCTCTTCAACGCTAAACCGCTTTCCTTTGCCATCGTGGATGACCATGCAAACTGTCACAATTGGATAAACCCGACTCATGGTCAGATTCATGTGATGCCACGGCTTGCTAACTTCATGCTTGGTTCAACAAATTTTTAATAGGACTCATGCTCACGGGGTTGCTTCCACAGAGGATGCCCAGATAGCCTGCACTTCATTCGGTCATGGTAGGATGGGTTCTTAATGAAGACGTGTGGGTAAGATGGATATTGGAAGGATTGGCAGCATGCGCGGGTATGAGAGGATGGTGAGGTGCATGAAGCATAGAAAGTGGGTATGAATGAGTCTAGAGAGAGAAATGGGTGTATAGGTGTGGAATGGAAGAGGTTCAATAGACTTAGAAAGAAGTGGTGACGTGCATGGGGGGTGAGACATAGGTGCAAGAAGGTGGATGTGATGAATGGTGCATGGGGACTAAGGTCTTGGGGAGTAGCATAAGCATGCATGGACATGCATGGCCATGCAAACGTGGTCGGAATGAACGTGAAAGGCATAAGGGTCGTGCTTCAATGGGTATGGGTATTCGTAGAACTATGAGCTTGGCATGATGTCTCAAGCATGGAATTATTCCACATGGAGCTTAGACATGGCAGAAAATGGACTTCAATGGAGGGCTTGGAGGTGGGTTTGGGGAGGTCCTTGCATGGTGCGGGGGATGGGTAGTGGTCATGAACGAAGATGGGTATATGATGTGGTGAAGTGCATGAAGAGTATGGAGGGTGGCCATGCAAATATAGTCTCCATGCATGTGAATAGGTGGATCTTGGGATTTTAATGGAGGCCTTGGGGAGAGCCTCGGGTGGCCATGCACGCGTGGAAAATGGGTTCAACAGAAAACGGGCATGAGGTTAAAGGTATGGAGGATGGGTATGTAGATTTAGAGAATGAGAAGGATGATAAGTGGGGGAGATGGGTATAGAGATGTTAGAGAGAGAAGTGAGTTATGGGGAACGTAGAGAGAGGAAAGGTGGTGGCATGCATGGGTATCATCCTATTATGAAAGGTGGGCATGGGTTGTGGAGAAGGGTACGTGGTACGGGTGTGAAGGTGGTTACGCATGGCCGTGCATGGCCATGCATGGGTGGGAATTATGGACTTGAGGGGCACTTGAAAGAGAGTGGGTGAGTGGTGTGGTGTAGAGAGAGAAAGGGTGGTGAGTGAAAGAAAGAAGGTGAGGGAATAGGGAAGATGGCTGACATGGGTATGCATGGGGTTCGGATGGGTTAATGGGATGGCGGGTTGGAAGAATAGGGTGGGGGGGGGGGGGGGGGGTGGCCACGACGGGATGTAGGAAATGGGTATGAAATGGTTTTAGAGAGATGAACATGTTTAGTGATACGGTTAGAAAAAAAAATAGGCGTGAGTGGTAGTGGGTATGGATTATGGCCATTACCGCAGACCCTTCAAATGTTCTTTTCTTTTTACCATTTTGGCAACCACTTCCCTTCCACCAAGCTCATCAACATAACTAGACTGTGGACGAGATGGACCCCATGAACCATGAGTCATATGAAGTGAGATGATAAGAACTTTATCAGAATGGTAGAAGCCCTCAGTTGTCTCGTCCATCAATGTTAATAACTGTAACCTTTGCACACCCGGACTTTAAAGCTAACTGAACAACCAGACCCGCATGATTTTAGGAAGCAATATCCATCAACTTGACCGGGTTGAGCATGATGATCAGGAGGTCCGACCAATGCCTATGCAATTTTGCCATGCCCATAAGTATATGCATCTTTGCTGATAATGCAGTACCAGCAGCCAGAAATGTATCATCCCATGACCCAGAATTTAAGAGAGTTCCTGAACAAAGCTCCTTTCCGCCATCCCCATCTGCTTGCACTAGCTCATCTATGCATTCTCTTTTAAGGACACATACCCTATTCTTTAGCCTCTCAGAGTTTTCTGGGTACTTTCCAAGAATTAGATAAAGGAAATGGTTACAGGATAGCACCATTAATTGTCTCAACAGTCAAGCCCAATGAATCAACTCTTTCATTAGTGCATACGGCTTATCAATGGCGGCAAAGAAATCTCCATATTCCATTGCTCCACCATTAACAAATGCCAACTGCATCCAATGTCGTGTCACCTTTCGGAATCTCTCCAGATGCAATCAACTGATGATATTCTTCACGAGTTACCCATTAGTCCAGCTTACATAAACTTTGGTCAAAGACACCTTTGAGCGGACCTCAGCATAGAGCATGGTAACAGAAGTCGCGACGAAATCAGCTGTAGCCATGATGGGAGAAAAACCTCATCTTAATCTTCCATCTACTTGACCAACATTTCGGGTGCCCAAGAAAACGAATGGATGAGGTATTAACAGCTCAGCATTTCCCACGCTGTGCATACATACCTACCAGCGGATTCCTCGAATATAAACCCAAAACCTTTCCCTCTGGCTGATATTCAATCGATCCATACCCTAGATCGAGCGCATAAAAAGAACAACAAAAAAAAGAAAACAGAGCCCAGAACAGAGGAGAGCCAGGAAAAGCAAACAAATAATATATGAATGAAGAGAAAACCACATCTGATGCTTCTACAATGGGCTTGCATTGGTGGGAAAGGGTAGCAAACAGGTTCAAACGAGGAAACATCAATTAATATCTTCACATAGAGCAAAATGAGACAAAACTCTCCCAGGTTAAAACCAATACTAGGAGGGATAATGAATGAAATGATCAGTTAGCATGTGAAGAAACCAGAAAGCGAGGCTACTCAGATATAACTCCTGTTATTCCTAAACAAGCATGAAAGCGGAACCCGAACAACTAGAAGAGAAAGAGAAAACAGTAATGGTAAAAATAAAGCAAAGGATACGTGGTGAGCTTACCTGGATGCTCCCTTGATCAAAATATTTGGATCTCACAAAACCTCCACCTCTATTCAGCCTCCTCTCCGAGAAAAGAAACTCCTCCAAGATCAATGGAACCCTCTAGCTCCCTTCTCTGTGACTTTTTTTTTGGAAAAAATTCCTCTTTTACCCCGTATATGCTTTTTCTCTCCTATTTCTATCTTCCCCCGGAAGCCACTACCAGCTCCACTATTCCTCGCAGCAGCATGGCCCTCTAATCACCAGCATGGCCCCTGCCATCTTGACCTGCTACACATCCCATCTCTCGTAGCTGCTTTCATGTCGAAAGGGAGGTCCCCCCCCTCCTCACTAAATCCCACTCCGGGATCCCCCTTGAAATGCCACCTTGCTTCAAATTATAAAGATAATAAAAGATGGCAATAATAATAAAAATCATATCATTGAACCAATACAATTGGTTTAAAACAGGGTCTACAATTATAAATAAATATTTTATTTATTAATAAAATAATAATCTTAAAATAATAAACTTATATAACATATAAATAATATATAAAATTGTATAATTTATTAATTTAAAATATTTAATTTATTGTTTTTTAAGATATTAATTTATTTGTATTGTGATAAATTTATTTTTATCGAAATAATAATTTAAATATAAATAATTTATTATTAAAGTATATATTTTTAATTTTAATAATAAATTAATAAAAGAGTTTATAGATACAAAAGGATAAAAAAAACATGAAATGTTTTGAGACTTAATAGTATTTGCCTTTTGTCCTTGATAATATTCTTTATAGTATATAATGAAATGTGTGGATCCCCTTGTTTGGCTGGAAATTGAAGCCCAGGAAAATATTATCTTTTGAAGGGAGTGGGTGAGAGTGAAGTGAGGGAGAGGACGGGCAGAAAGCTGGACTTTTGGGGGGAAAAAAATCTGAAAAAGCATAAAAGAAAACAGGGGAAAAAAATATATTTGAAGAGAGGTAGGCGGGAGACGGGGAGGGGGAAAAAACAGAGAGCAGCTGGGGGAGATAAAAGAGAGGACTTCTGGGGCAAAAGATTTTTTTTTGGGGGGAGAATTTCGGGCAGCAGCTGGGAGCAGAGGGAATAGAGAGCAGAAAAGAAAAAAAGAGCAGCTGAAGGGAGGAGTTTTTGGGGGGAAAAAGAAAATCTGGAGAGAGGACGGGCAGCAAGGGCGGGTTTTCTTTGGGGCGTCTGAATTTTTTTCTGGAGAAAGAAACAGGGAAATAAATAAAATAAAATAAAATAAAATGGAGAGTTGAAGTGAAAACGGGCAGCAGCTGGGCGGTATTTTAGGAGCGGATCGGTTGATGTTGGAATGAGCATTTCCGGAGGAATCAATCTGCTGAAGCATTTGCCTCCAACAAAGATCTGGTTTGTTTTTCTTCATTAATCTTTTAGGCCGTGTTATGCGAGGGAAAGAAAATAGAAAGGAAAAGTAGAAGGCAGGGAAAAAAAATAGAAAGGAAAAGTAGAAGGAAAGGAAAAATAAGAGAAAATAAAAAATAGATTAAAAGTTGATAAATTATTTTTTTTGTTACTTCAAATTCATTTTATTTATTTTAACTCATCAATATAAAAATTAAATAATTTAAAAATGTATGAGTTTTTAATTAGTTTTAATTATATTTGATTTTCTTTTATATTTTTTTATAGGATAATCAAACATGAAAAAATTATTTTTCTTTTGTATTTTTTTTTTTTTTAGTATTTTTCAGGAACCAAACATAACTTTAGGATTTTGATAGCTTTGAGTGTAAGGGAAATGTACTAAACATATGAAAACATTTGTGCTGCCTAGTTATTATTTGTGCTTTGCACAGTGATGATTTTTCGTGATATTGATATTGGGTTTTTATCTTGTTTCTTCGTGAATGGTTTGGTTTGGGATTAGCTGAATGAAATATTACCCTCCAGCCACGTGCCATCTTTTTATTTTTATTTTTATTTTTATTATTTTATTATTTTAATGTTAAAAGTTTTGTTTCTTTGATTATTTTATTTATTCTTTTTTACATATATATATTCTCCAATAACTCTTTAAAATTTTCTAAAATTTCATTCTCAAAATAGTTTTCTAAAATTTGATTTTAAATTTAGTTTTTAAAACTTTAATACTCGAAATTCACTCTTCCAAAACTCCGTTTTTTTTTTAAATTTAATCCTTTAAAATTCAATTCTCGAAATAATTTTCTAAAATTCTAATTTTGAATTTAATTTCCCAAAATTCAAATTTTTAAAATTTAATTTTCTAAAAATTCCACAACCCTGAATTTAATTTTTACTTTTATTTTTTACTTTTATTTTTTACTTTTTTATTTTTATTTATTTATTTTTTCTCTATTTTTTTTATGTCATCTTCAAATAAATTTTTGAAACTCCAATTCATTTTCAATCATTTACTTATTAATTTTTTAAAATTCTATCTTTTAGATAATTCTTCAAAATTTCGATTTCCGAATTTGACTCTCGATTTGAAATTTCAATTTTCTAATTTTTCGAATGTAATTTTTAATTTTTAAAATTCCAAATTCTCAAATAATTTTCAAATTTTCAATTTCTTTCAAATTTAATTTCTGAAATTCCAATTCTTAAGTCTAATTTGCGAATCTTCAATTCTCGAATAATTTTTGAAATTCCAATTTCTTTTAAATTTAATTCCTAAAATTCCAATTCTTAAATTTAATTTCCAAAACTCTAATTTCCAAATAATTTTCGATACTCCAATTTTCAAACAAATTTCAAAAATCCAGTCTTCACTCGAATAGTTTTAATTTCATTCCGGTTTTCAAATAATCTCATGTTTCTCTTAATTTTACATAAGCGTGAATGCAATTTTCATAATTCCTAAATAATGGAATTTGTGATGTTAATTCATACAAGATTAATCGAGCTTTGTCATGATTGCTCCATTTTATTAGTAGAGACCAAGAGGCAGTTGTCAACCGATGCTTTATTTTTTAACTAAAAACGCAATTGCATTTAGTAAAGTTTTTTTAAAATTTAAAATTTAATTAAAAATTATTAAATTATAATTTATGATTGAAAAATTAAAAATATACTTAAATAATAAATTATTTATATTTAAACTTAAGAATCTAGTATTACTTCAACAAACATAAATTGATAAATAAATGAATATTTTATTTATTAATAAATTAATAATATTAAAATAATAAACTTATATAACATATAAATAATATATAAAATTGTATAATTTAAGATATTTAATTTTTTGTTTTTTAATATATTAATTTATTTATATTATGATAAATTTATCTTTATCGAAATAATAGTTTAAATATAAATAATTTATTATTAAAATATATAATTTCAATTTTGATAATAAATTATAATTTAATAGTTTTTAATTAAATTTAAAAATAAAAAAATTATAATTAAAATCCTAATTAGTAATTATAACTTAAAAATATACTTATTATTTCGTGATATTGATATTGAACATAAATTTTAAAAGATGATTAGATATTATATATATATATATATATATATATATATATATATATATATATATATATATATTTTTTTTTTTTTTTTTTTTAATATATAGATCGTTTTGACCCAAAACTATAAAATGATGTCCCAAAATCTAGCTTCTCTTTCCATCATCATTGTGGTGCCTTGCTTTTCCGTGACTGAATTCCACTGCTTTAGATTCAGTCAAATTGTGGGCCATGACTATTATTAGAACTGGCGCAATTCGCAGATTTAGAATCAATCTACGTGCTATCTCACCAACCGCCTTTCTACTGTTCTTCTCTTCCTTCATGTTACGAGTTCCCATTCACCAAACTTTTTCAAACTAATCTTAATTATTCAAAACTTACAACCCATCAACTCTTGGCCACAAGCACACATGTTTTTCGTGGCTGTTCAAGTTGTCAAACTACCGCACACAAATGTTTTGATTTGTCATCCATAAATGTTTTGAAAATTAAATAGAAAAATTTTCAACATTGTCAAATCATTATTTTAAATGCAGGTATAATTTATAAGGAACTACATGAATATAAGGAAGTATTTTAAAAAGCCCCATAAAGTAAGAAAAAAACCATAATAAGGATTATTTTTAATTTATATTATTTTTTTGATATGTAATAATTTGAGTTATAAGAACTTTTGTAACTTAAACTATATTTTATTAATTTGTAAAAATTTTTTGTAAATATTTAGGTTATCATCTTAGGTGGTAAGATGATAGATAAATTTATTATCATTGTGAATAGGTGATAGTGCAATGGTTGGTTTAGAGAAAAAAAAATCAAGTTATTAAGATTGACTATTAACTTGAATATGTGTAATCCTTAGGGTCAAACTTTTGACTTAGGATCATGAGTCAAACTTTGAGTTATTTGGAATTTGGGTTCGCCTCACACTACTACAAAAATTGAAATTAATGACGCTTTATTTTATGACGCTTTCTAAAAGCGTCATTATTGAGGGTATACAATGACGCTTATAAGAAGTGTCATAGTTGTATTATTTATCTTGATACTTATTATAAGTGTCATTATTTGATGTCGTCTTTTTCCTTATAACTGTGTATATAATGACGCTTATAAGAAGCATCATAGTTTTATTATTTACCTTGATACTTATTATAAGCATCATTATTTGATGGGTATGTAATGACGCTCCTGATAAGTGTCATAGTTGTATTGACTCTTAAAATTTTTGTTTTTAAGTTAACTTATACAAATTTTGATATTAGAATTTTATTCTATAAATTAATTATGATAAATTGACATTAATATTAATGACATAAAGTTGCTACATTAAGGTTTTTTAAAAAAAATTGGATATAAATAAAATAAAATCCTAATAAATTATTTTTTATTATTTGATATTAATTTTTTTATAGTTTGTATCAATACAATCTATTTTCATAAACTATTTTTCATTTTTATTAAATTAGAAATTGTCTTATATTTCATTTAAAAATAATTTGTTAATTTATTTGTGGACCACAAAAAAGTGGCCTATTTTGAGCACTTGTTCGGGCCTTGGGCCACATTTATTGGGTTTAACCCTTTTATTTGAGAAGGTTTTATAGTTAATGAATATAAATTTGAAATTATTTAACTAAAATGAAATAAATTAATATTTAAATTAATTTAATGATGATTAGACTCACAATAAAACTAAATGCAATAAGAATATTTATAAAAATTTTCTAATATTTATGGGAATTAAGCTCATTCTATTAAATTAGTTTTTTTAAAAAATATCAATATTCAAATTAAACCAACATCAACCTAAAATATCAAATAATTAAACAATATAAATTCATTATGAGTTCAATATATAAAAATTATTATTGAAAGATGAAATAAAGAATACTATTTTTAATTTATTGAAAAAGGACATGCATGGTATTTTAGAATTTGTTATAAAGTCTCCATTGAAAACCCTAACTTTTGGAAGACAAGAAAGAAGGGAGAGAGCCACCGGTTTTAGTGAGAAAGAAGAGAAGAGAGAAAAACGCAAGTTTTTCTCATCATGCCCAGATTTCATCAAAGGTCCGATCCCACTTCGTCTGTGATCCGATTGAGCTGAAATTTGGAGGAGAGTTTCGTGACTCATTTATCATATATATATATATATATATATATATATATATATATATTCAATCTGAACGGTGAAGATCGGATTTGGAGTTTCAGAAAGTCATTATAAAGAAAGAGGAGAAGAGAGAAAACCCACGTAGGTTTTTCTCATCATGCCTAGATTTCATCAAATGTCCAATCCCGCTTCGTCCGTGGTCCGATCGAGTTGAAATTTGAAGGAGAGGTTCGTGGCTCATGTATCTTCAATATTAACGGTGAAGATCGGATTTGGAGTTTCGGACAGTCATTAGAGAGAAAGAGGAGAAGAGAGAAAAACAACGATTTTTTACATCATGCCCAGATTTCATCAAAGGTCCGATGCCGCTTTGTTCATGGTCTGATTGAGCTGAAATTTGGAGGAGAGGTTCATAAGTCATTAATCTTAAATTTGAACGGTGAAGATCGGATTTAGAGTTTTGTAAAGTCATCTTTCAGCCAAAAACAGAACCTTTATTTTGGTGGGCTTTTTTCAGCCAAAGATGGCGCTTCCTGAAAGTGTCATTGTTGCCTAAGACATACAATGACAGAGGCGAAGAGGACGCTTTAGAGAAGCGTCATCTGTTACCTTTCTTGACGCTTAAAAAACATCATTGTTTCCCATTTTTCTTGTAGTGTCACCCATGCAACCCCCTCTCAGTCATCTCTAGTGATTGATCTCCTTGACCTTCCTTGCGCCAGTTGACTCCATGATTTGGATTTTTGGGACATCAAATCGCTATAACCAAGAAAATGAAAATGAATGTGCCTTCATCCTTGACCCAGTAACAAGCCATTCTCATCTTAATCATGGAAAATGTTTCACCACTATCACAAGAATGGGAGAGGGTGAGATGTTAATGTTTGGATCCAAGGAAAAAGTGGCACAGTTACACGGGAATGGGCCCAGGGTATAGCGATAATGCTTTGAGCGGGTGACTAGACCTCGTCGGTGCCACTCAGCAACATGCACGCATGGGTTTTGCGGCTTTTGCTTTACTTTCCCATGTCCCTTGTCTCCACCATTTTTCTCCGTTGTCCTCGAATCCTCGATTTAGATTTAAGATTTAGAAGATACCATAAATGAAATATATTTTTTGGCGACAAAAATAAATTTATCACTAAAAGTTACAATTTTTTGTTTATATTTATTGACAGAGATTTGTCATCAATGATGAATTGAAGAATTTTGTTATTAAATAATATTATTAAATTATGACATTAAATAATATTCATAAATAATTGGATGATATATTTAATAATTAATTACTATATTTTTAATTTTTATACAATAGTAGTACTATTATGAAATAATATATGATTTCAGTAACTAATACTGTATATTATGATATTTTATTTATATTATTGTATATGAGTAATAATAAAAATAGTTAAATATTATAATGTAGGTATATTTGAATGCTTTGTTATGAAATAATATAAATAGATATTCTTTTAGTAATTAATATTCATAAAATGATATATTATTTTTATTATTTTATGTAAATAATGATTACAAAAGAATAATAATAATAATTGAAGATGTGCAAGATTACATCTTCCCTTTTTCTCACGCTATAAGATTTCGTCCTATCCATTCATCCCATATTCTTTTTTTCCATTTTTGTTTCGAAACACTAAAAGAGCTAAAAACAGTGGAGCCTGTCTTCCCACTCACCCCACACCTACCCCATCTTTTTCCTCCTTTGCGGCCTCTCCCATTTTCCTTTTCTTATCCTCCAAACACCCCTTTTCTCTCTATTTTCTCAACCCCCAAACACCCATTTCTCTCCATTTTTTTCTCAATTTCTTAATCCCGAAACACCCATATCTCTCTATTTTCTCTCATTTTATCAACCCCTAAACACCTCTCTCATTTCTTTTCCCCCTCTCTTACATTTTCTTTTCTTCCCACATTTGTTTGTCTCCTTTCATAATTTCAGCATTTCTAACACATAGATCCACCCATGACAACTGTCATGGATAAACCAATCCGGCACCATGGCTAAGACTCCATTCATGGCACAACAGACAGCCACACTCCACAAATGATCGGATCTCGCAATGCCATTTTTTGTTGACCACTACATCTTTTCATTATGGTGTAAATAGATTTGAATGCAATTAGGTTTTTATTTTTTAGTTTTCTAGCTTATTATTGTGTAGTTGGACATGGATGTATTGGAATTTTGATATATTAGTTTTAATGGGAAGACTTTGTGATTTAATTAAATTTGTTTGGTTGGTACCTTTACAACCTAGGTAATGTTCGATTTTCTATGGATTGATTAATGACTTTTGGGACAAATTATGTCTATTTTCAATGATAATACTTTTTACTTTTACCAATGAAATATTTCATTGGCAAAAAGCTTGAGAGATAAAATTTCAATTTTGTTGGAGAAAACTTTAGACGAACATGAGACGAAATATATCATCCCTCAAAGCCTATCTTCTTGTAGTGACTTCTGTTAACAGAATGAAAGAAAGGAGAACAGTGAGGCTGAGAATGGGTAACATGATGTTTGAGGTGTTAATATCCTGTCAAAGTTTAACTGGTTTAGTCTTTAGGAATGTTACAAGGTATAACAGTCCTCCATGTACTATTTTGTTTTGTGTTCCCCATTACCAATAGAATGTTTGGAAAGGAATATGGAAATTGAATACATTTTCCAACTCTTTGATAAAGGAAGTGAGAACATTCAATATGTTCAAGTCTTCAAAAGAAAGGATCATCAGTTACCAGCCTTCTGACCATATTTGAAAAGATGAATTTGTTTCTTTTGCATTAGTTGAGTTTCAATAGGTCGTTTTCATCTTTGTGATTTAAAGTTGCTCATCTTTTGTGGCTCTACGTCCGGTGATGAAACTGCAGATCAGGGGCCTCTCTACTTAGTACTACTGATTGTTTATCACAAAAGCAAAGGAGATGGCCAGAAGATATGGCCTGGCACCCAGAAGGAAACAGCATATTTTATGTATTTTCTATGTTAATTTCTTTACTTCTGGAAGGGAGTTCCAATGCAGCAGCATCTATAGCTAGCTAGCTAAAATGGCGAAACTTCATGATGACATCCAGGACGATTTTACAAGAAAGAATCCACTCTCGGTCCTAGATGTTCAATCTATCAACTTGAAATTTAAAATGCAAAAGCTATATATGAGCACTCTTCTCAATTACTGTTGGCTACATAAAGCCTTAATGCCACCTGTGGGGTTGATTAATATGAATCCTTTCATGCTATTCGCCTTTATTTACTAGTATAATATGATATTAATCCCATCAATATTCTAACCTCCTCATTGTCTTGTCACTTCTCTGTGCTAGTACCCTTTATGATCTTCACTGTACATGGTCAAACTATCTTCCCGACTCTCCCGTATGTCGTCTCTAACACAAGTTGCCTCACCACTGATTTCATCTTCTTATTCTAGTACCCTCTATGATCTTCACTGCATGGTCAAACCGTCTTCCCGACTCTCCCGAATGTTGTCTTTTCTTCAAATTGATAAATTATAGTTTTTTCATTCATACTTTCATTCGTTCATGTACAGAGTATATATAGAGGGTAATCATCATTCTAAGAATGGGAAAGAATGATACAAGGAAAGAATGATATAAGGAAATAACAACTAATATCCTAATATCTCAACTTTTCTAATATCTCAATATTCCTAATATCTTAATATTCCTAGTATCTCAATATTCATAATATCTCAACTTTCCTAATATCTAAACATTCCTAATATCTCAAAACTAAATGATATAAGGAAATAATGATATAAGGAAAGCATTCCTAATATCTCAACACTCCCCCTCAAGTTGGTGCATAGATGTCACACATGCCCAACTTGTCTAAAAATTTTGAGAACACTTGACTTGAGACAGCTTTGGTAAGGATATCGGCCAATTGATCTTCTGATCGAATCTTAGGCAATTCCACAATCTTATCATCCAACTTTTCCTTAATGAAGAATCTATCCACCTCGACATGCTTTGTACGATCATGTTGTACTGGATTATGAGCAATATCACATGCGGCTTTATTGTCACAAAATAATCGGATTGGTTGCCTAGATAGATAACCTAAATCCTGTAAGAGGAGTCTTAGCCATAATGCCTCACAAAGTCCTAGAGCCATACCTCTAAATTCTGCTTCTGCACTTGAACGAGCGACGACATTCTGTTTCTTACTTTTCCATGTCACAAGATTACCACCTACAAAGGTAAAGTAACCAGATGTAGATCGCCTATCATCCACTGCACCAGCCCAATCAGCATCAGTATATACTTCTATACTCTGATGATCAACATTTTTTGCGAATAAAATTCCCTTCCCAGGAGCATTCTTCAAATACCTCAAAATACGCATGACTGCATTCATATGTTGTTCTCCAGGATTATGCATGTATTGACTCACTACACTCAATGCATAAGCAAGATCTGGTCTTGTATGAGCTAAGTACATTAATCTCCCCACAAGTCTTTGGTATCTTCCCTTATCGGTTGATACTTGATTAGGCTCAACACACAATTTCAGACCTTCTTCTATTGGTGTATTAATAGGTTGACATCCCGACATTCCAGTCTCCTGTAAAAGATCTAAGGCATACTTTCTTTGAGACAGAAAAATTCCTTCACTTGATCGAGAAACTTCAATCCCAAGAAAGTATTTCAGATGACCTAGATCTTTCATTTCGAATTCTCTAGATAGATAATTTTGTAGAGCTTTTCTTTCTTCAGGATCATTTCCTGTAACTACCATGTCATCCACATATACGATGAGTGTCGTAATCTTACCATGTTGCTTTTTTAGGAACAAAGTGTGATCTGAATTACTTTGACGATAGCCAAAAGCTCTCATTGACTTTGTGAACCTTCCAAACCATGCTCTCGGGGATTGCTTCAACCCATACAATGACTTCTTCAATTTGCACACCTTCTGACATTGCTTTTCTGACACCATGCATCCTGGTGGAAGATCCATATATACTTCTTCAGATAACTCGCCATGCAAAAAGGCATTTTTCACATCAAATTGTTGTAATGGCCAATCTAGGTTTGCAGCTAAAGACAGTAATACTCGAATTGTGTTGATCTTAGCTACAGGTGCAAATGTCTCTGTGTAGTCAATTCCATAAGTTTGAGTGTACCCTTTTGCTACCAGTCTTGCTTTAAATCGTTCAATACTACCATCTGTCTTGTATTTCACAGTATAGATCCAACGACACCCAACTGGCTTCTTTCCTGGTGGACATTCTACGAGTTCCCATGTTTCATTCTTCTGCAATGATTTCATCTCTTCATTCATGGCTGCTTTCCACCTTGGATCAACTAAGGCTTCCTGCACACTGTTAGGAATAGCTACAGTAGATAATTGATTTACAAATGACTTATTTGATTCAGACAAACGATGGGTAGACACATAGTTGCTCATGGGATATTTGACTTTAGTAGACAATTCAGGTTCATATGTGGGTTTAGGAATACCTCTATTATGACGATGTGGTAACCGTTTCATGAATGGATCAGACTCCAAATTAAGAACACCCTCAACAGACGACGATTGGTTTGGTATTTCAATGAAGACATCTTCGGACCCAAATTGTTGACCACTCATATCCAACTCACCCACTTCCTGGTTCACTAGTTCAGATTGTCCAGATTCATCTTCCTCAGAAATATGATAATCATAATCGAGAGTCTGAATTTCCTTATGGTACTCCCCCTGAAGTTCAGACTCAGATGAAAAATACATTGAATCTTCATGAAACACCATATCCATTGTAATATACATTTGTCGAGTTGGAGGATGGTAACATCGATATCCCTTTTTGTGCAATGCATATCCAACAAACACACATTGCAATGCATGGGAAGTTAACTTGGTGCGTTGGTGCTTGTGTAGATGCACAAATGCCACGCAACCAAAAACACGAGGAGGTAGATTTGGGACGGTTGGGGCAACTACGACATTAGTAAGAGCTTGGAGAGGTGTTTGAAAGTTAATTGAGCTAGAAGGTACCCGATTGATCAAGTATGCGGCAGATGTGATTGCTTCTCCCCAATAAGATATTGGTGTTTTTGCTGCTATCAAGGAAGCACGAACAACCTCTAACAAGTGTCGATTTTTTCGTTCAGCGACTCCATTTTGCTGGGGTGTATTGGAACAAGTAGTCTGATGAATGATGCCATGTCCTTCCAAATACTTTTGAAGATCAGAACTTTGATATTCTCCACCATTATCACTACGCAAAACCCGAACCTTTGCATTGTATTGAGTTTCAATCATTTTATGAAATTTTTGAAACAACAAGTTCACTTCATCTTTGGTCTTCATCAAGCATAACCATGTCATTCTGGTACAATCATCAATAAAAGTAACAAACCAACGTGAGCCACTCAAAGTTGGGACTTTGGATGGGCCCCAAACATCAGAATGTATAACCATAAAAGGAAACGGACTTTTATTCAAAATTAACGGAAACGAAGCACGATGACTTTTAGCCAATTCACAAATATCACAACGGAAACCAGAAATATCACTCTTTGCAAACAAACTAGGAAACAATTTTTTTAAATAACCAAATGAAGCATGTCCCAGACGTCGATGCCACAACCAAATTTCAGACTTTTTCTTCTCCTTCTCAGATCCATCTGCCATCAAGGCTTGTTGCAACTTATTTGAATCCTTTGACTGCAAGTCCAAGTAATAGAGTTTTTCCCGTTTAATACCACAACCAATCGTCTGTCTTGTTTGGATGTCCTTAATCACACAAAATTCAGGCCAAAAAATGACAATACAAGATAAGGCTGTAGTGATTTGAGAAACTGACAAAAGATTGTAATCTAAATATGGAACAACTAAAACAGAATCCAAATTCAAAGTATCAGTAAGAGTTAAGGATCCTTCCCCAATAACTGGGGTTGTGTTACCATTGGCTGTGGAAACAATTTTTTGTGAGGAAGGTCTAAGGGGTGAAACCTGTCTAGAATCAAAAGTCATATGATCTGTAGCACCAGAATCAATTATCCATGTACTATTAATAACAGGTATAAAAGTATTTAAAACTTACCACCATGATCAGTAGCGGCTACCAATGCAGAGGCTTTCTCAGCAACATTAGCCTCTGTTTTTATTTCGGCAACAATTGCAGTCGAGGTTTTCTTGGAATCCTTTTTCCGTTGATCACGATTATTATAATTAATAACAAAGTGTTGATAGCCTAAACATGATCTAAAGGTCCATAGTTCAAACCCTCGGTTCCTTATTGTTTTCCTGGTCATACCAAGAGTCGTTGCTTTGAAATTGTGGGATATCCAGACTGGTGGGACCAGTCTTATTGCAGTGAGTGCATTTGAAGGTTGACTTATCAATATTAGGGTTTGTCTTAGGATGGTTAATCGCTGTCGGACTACCATAGCGACAAAATATCCAGGATTTAAGTTCCATGGCTCTGATACCATCTTCAAATTGATAAATTGTAGTTTTTTCATTCATACTTTCATTCGTTCATGTACAGAGTATATATAGAGGGTAATCACCATTCTAAGAATGGGAAAGAATGATACAAGGAAAGAATGATATAAGGAAATAACAACTAATATCCTAATATCTTAATATTCCTAGTATCTCAATATTCCTAATATCTCAATATTCATAATATCTCAACTTTCCTAGTATCTAAACATTCCTAATATCTCAACACTAAATGATATAAGGAAATAATGATATAAGGAAAGCATTCATAATATCTCAACATCTCTAACACAAGTTGCCTCACCACTGGCTTCATCTTCTTATTACAATATCTTTTTCTCGCATTGCTTTTCATTCAACAAGAATGGGTTCAAGGAATATAAATTTTTATTGAAACTAGATAGAAAAGATGGATGAATAGTGTGGAGTAATAGGGCGTTGAACAAAGCAGGAATAAGAATACAAGAAATGAAATGTGTGCCTGAAGTACCAGCTGATCAGCCATTCAATCACCACCAAAGGAAAGAAAAAGGAGAGAGATAGAGAGAGCATCCAATACATATACATACAAACCAAATAATTGTACATGGAATAATGCGAAAATAATATAAGCAATGCAGTTAGCCTGCAAAGGACAAATACAAATGAGAGAAAACATAATTTCAAAACTGCATGCCCTTGTGTAAATACCTTCTGAGCTAATTGAGTAATGAACAGTGGGGTATTAGCTGAAATGGGGGTACTGTAAGCATATGCAAAAGCAAGACATTGAATATTAAGACTTGGGTTTCTCGTACAAATGACAGATTTCTTACTATGATTCTGTGATTTATAATAGTATAAAGAAGAAAAGGCATCCTAAAAACTCGTTTGCCTTTTCATTTGATGGTAGGTTTGGTCCACGTGCCGACCGCATGCAATTACTACCTTGCACGTGATGGGTTAGGTACTAAAAAGTTGATGTCATGTAAATCAATAACGTTAATGTTATATAATATTTTATTCATTTAATAAAAAAAAAAAATTATAATAAAATCAAACAAAAATTTTAAGGGTCTATTTAATTATAAAAAAAAAACATGTTTGATGAATAAAAAAATTGTTTTTTGTTTTTTATTTTATGTTTTTAGAAAATAAAAATATATTTTTTAATTATCTTTTATTTTTTAATAATCATTTTTAAAAATAATTATATATAAATAACGGAGAATGATAAAAAATAAAGTGCTAGCCCGAAATGTGGCATAGAGACCACATGGACCCCTCCCTCTACCCCTCATGCCACCTCCATTCCTTTCCTTACTTTTATATTGAAGTTTTTTATTTCAAAAACAAATGAGAGGAAGTGTATCCAAAGGACACTTAATTAGATGTTTAGTTTCTTATTAAATTTCTTGGAACAACATCACAACAAAAACAGTGCAGTCTTTCGTTAAATTGAATCTGTGCTTATTTCAGAACCCTTTCTTAGTATTTTCTAGTATTTAAGAAGAGAACCAACAAATTTCTTAGCAGTTTTGTACTCTTGTATCTCTCGAGGAGTGGTGAAAGTGATTATTTGAATCAGCCACCTTTAGCTAAAACTACTATTTCCTTTCTGCATGCATTCTTTTCATTCTCTTCGACTTTTAACCATTTTCTTGATTTTTAATAAATATGAATAAATTTCATAATTTCAAAATAATAGAATTTATGGAATTAATTCATACAAAAATAAATTGGGTCTTTGTGAGAGCCCAACATCCATGATACCAATTCTAATTGTTTTGCTTGATTAATATTAATTGATTTTGTCCCACTTCGTGAATGACATGAGATATTTTGCACTTGTATTATTCATTGACCTTGTTTTCAATGGAAGCACATTTCGACTTGTTGCTCAATTATACTCCTTTCCTCCTTTTCTCATTCAATTATCCTTTGATATATGCTTTGTCCGTTATATATCTCAACTCTTACTAGGTATCCATTGATTAACCAATTAATTGTCACCTTTTACTAATTAATAGAGACATAACTTTAAGGCTTAATATCGTACCTTCCTAATAGGTAACATAATTTTCGAATTTTAACTCGATTTTTGCAGACCTGTATTTCTTTTCAAAAGACGAACTTAAGGTTTTTTTTTTTTCTTATTTAATTTTTATTTAAAAAAATAAAACAAAAATAAATGGTGACTCTAAAGCTTTTTTAAAATGTCATTTTTTTTATAAATAAAAAGCGAGTCGCACCATATAAGAAATGTTTGTCTAAGAAAATTAAGGATAAAAATATCAGTAATTACGGATATATCAGTATTTCAATTTTACGGATATTTTGAAAAAAAAATATTGATAAGCTTAAAATTGATCAAAATTCATAAAAATGTAATAAAAACCTCATAAAATGTAATTAAAAGTATAATAGACATTTTAAAGTGGTTTTATTGAAGAGTTTGATATATGTATAATATGATTTATCATATTTGATAATAATATCATATGCATCAATAAAAAATATGAATTTTATAAGTGTACATTTATTATTAAATTATATAAAATATTATTTGTGATATTTGATTATAATATATCTAATTTTAAAATATATTTAATATTAAAATTATAATCCATTTAATTCAATTATATTAAATGATATCATGACTTTGGAGATCTGGCGAAATATCGTAAACTGCCAGCCATGTATCGGAGATGTGATGAGAATGACATATTAATAACAGAAATGTCTGAAGACAGTGACTCATAGCACCAAAAAAAAAAAAGATCTGGTGAAGATACGTATAGTATTGGAGACGTGATGAGAATGACATATTAATAACAGAAATATCTGAAGACAGTGATTCATAGCACCAAAAAAAAAAAAGATCTGGTGAAGATACATATAGTCTTCTCATGTGAGAAATTAAATGATCACTACATTACATATAGTCTTCTCATGTGAGAAATTAAATGCTGCGGATTGTGCTGCGGATTCCTTACGTACAAGAAATTAAATGCTAATGAAAGTGTTCTTCCTGTTTCCGTACATTACATAGAGTGAATGTTTTCTTTCCTACTATTCCTTACATATTATATATATATATATATATATATATATATATTCCCTATTCCTTACATTATTCCCGTGGATGTTCCTATTCCTTTCATTACAATTTACAAGCTCTACATATATAGAGAGAGAGAGGCATGTCGGAGAGAGAGAGTGAACACCTCCAATTGGCCTTGCTTTTCATATTATCAGGGCTTCTTCATGTCTGCTCAGGAGATGTTGGCACAGCAGGCCAATATGCACCCCCATATCTGCGTAAGTGCCAAAGACCCATAACTGCAATTCAAAGCTTCCAACACATTCTTTTTTTTCTTTTTCTTTTTTTAATTTGGGGATTGATACAGCAACTGAGTGCTACGGCAACGATGTGTCACAGTTCCCATCAACCAACTTATTCGCGTCGGCCGGAAATGGGATATGGGACAATGGGGCAGCGTGCGGCAGGCAGTACTTTGTCAGGTGCTTGAGCGCGCAAACTCCAGGGACATGCAAAGCTGGTCAGGTCATAAAAGTGAAAATAGTTGATAGAGCCTCTAGGAGTGGAGAGATCCTTGTTCTTTCTACTATTGCATTTGGGGCTATTGCTAATCCTTCTGCTGCTTGGGTTAGCATAGAGTTTGCCGAGTAAGTGTCATCCCTTTTAATATTAATTACATAGAATTATCTTTCAGCTAATTATTTTTTTTTTAAATTATTTCTGCTGGAATTTTTAATGTTCTTGTGTGGTGCTTGATGTGCGCGCAGGGCTTGACGGTATCAATGCGGATGTACGTATAAGGGAGCTGCCTTTTTGCTAATGGGGTTTCCATTCTATGTTTTTAGCTTGAGGTCTTTCAATTTCGGTTTCTATGATCACATGGCTGTGTTTTTAGTAAGTCAAAGAATGTGAGTCTTGCGTGTTGGTGGTTGTGTTACATAAGTGGAGTTCTTTTGAGTTTTTGAAAGTTGAGGAATATCCAGAGGTTAAGCTTTTCCGATAAGCGGTAGAATGGTCCTTTCTCTCTCTGGATCATAAAAGATGAAAATTATGGTGGGATCATAAAAGATGGAAATGATTGTGTCATGTGATATTGGTTACATCTGCGATGCAACCTTGGTAGAAGCAGCATTAACTGTTTTACAATTAATTTTCTTTTGTTATTATTATAATATGGTAAAAACATTGCTTCAAAATAATTCTTAGGCTCAACCTTTTCCTTTTCCTTTTCCTTCTAGATTTTGATTTATCTAATATTTTTAGATCTTGATTAGCAATTGTTTTTTTTATTATGAGAATTTTCTTTATTATTTTCTAAAATTGAATCTTTCAATTCCTTGTTTGGTTCTAAACAATAAATGTTTTTAATTACTAAATGTTGGAAGAATTATGCCGATATTGCTTCTAAAATAGAATCAATCTTTTACATTAAGAAATCCACATGTTTTATGATTTTTAGCATATCCCAAAAACATGGTGGTATTTTTTTCCAAAGCTTTATACCATACTCTACGACATAGATGACGACCAATTAGGAAAACTGCACTAGCAATTTCTATTAGTGATGATCAATTAATTAAAAGCCTGACACATGGTAATGCAAGAACCCCTTCATTTTCAAAGCAGGTTATGCTTGTTATTTAGAACCATTGCGGGCTCTGGGTATATGAGCCACAGTTAATGAAATTGCCCAGAAACAATCATACTGGTGGATATAGATAGCATTTCATCCCACCAGACTCTCTTGATTTTAAAACAGAACTAACTTATGTCAGGAACCATAATTTCCATGATATCATCATCCATTCTGCTCTGAGTGCATAACCAGCAGCTTTAGTACCCTATATATAGCTTTGGAAAATGGTTTTGAATCATCACCTGATGCATATTCTTGAACCATATTGTCCACCTCAATTGAACTACACCCTGGTGTCTTGTTCATGTACTTACTACTCATGAGTTTCCTCATCCTCGATACACCATCCCACTTTCCCAAGTCTGCATAAAGATTTTGAAAGCAAGACATAGTTCCCCGTATCGTCTGGTTTAAGCTCCAGCAGATGCTCCATTGCAATGGCTGCAATCTTGAGATTGCCGTGACTTCAGCAGGAACTCAATAACAAACCCCAAATAGCCAAATCCGGCTTCATTGGCATCTTCTTTATGAGTTCAAGAGCCTGATCAAGGCGCCCAGAAAGACCAAGAAGATTGACCAAACAACCATAATGCTCAACCCCTGGTTCTATATTGTCATCTCTTTTCATTGACCCAAAGTACCCCAATCCCTCATTCAAAAGGCCAGCATGGGCACAAGCTGATAAAAAGACCAACAAAGGTGATGATGTTGGGTTCCACCTTTGCCTTCTGAATTTCTTGAAACAATTCAATAGCTCACGAGCTCTTCCATGATTTGCTAGCCCTACGATCATTGTACTCCAAGATATCACATCCCTCTCATTCATCTGATCAAACAAGCGACGCCCTTGATCTATTCTTCCACATGTTGCATACATTTCGATCAAAGCATTACAAACACAAATATTGCGCAAAAACCTGGCTTTATCTGCATAAATATGTATCCATTTCCCTAACTCAAGAGCTCCCAGCTGAGCACGAGCTGGTAAAACAGAAACAAGAATGATCTCATCAGGCTCAAAACCCACCATTTGCATTCTCCGGAAAAATTCCAATGCATTTGCATAGCACCCAATTCGAGCATACCCGGAAACGATAGCTGTCCAAGAAAAAATGGTCTTGTCCTGCATCTCCTCAAAGATAGCTCTTGCCCTTCTCATCTGCCCTAATCTAACATGCCCTGAAATGAGGGTATTCCAAGAAACTGCATCTCTTTCAGTCATTTCCTCAAACACCCTGTGGGTATCATCCAAGCTATCACATTTTACTTACATTTCCGCAAGTGAATTTTCAACGACTGTATTGGACTTTTGCCCAAATTTGAACACATGCCCATGAACTTGCTTTCCCAGATCATAACACATAAGCCCCGCACATGATTTAACAACAAATGGGAAGGTGAATTTGTCAGGAAAAATGGGGTTTTCACCATGGGAGTGTCCAAGCATTTGCTTGTAAACAGTGATTGCTAAGACGTAAACGTTGTTATGCTTATAAGCTCTGATCATTGCATTGTACAGGAAAGCATTTGGGTCAGCCACCCTTTTGAATAACAAATTCGCATACTCTGTTTCTCCATGGTGATTACACACATCCACCATTTTTGTCACCAAAAAGCTACTTTGTGAGAGTGAAAACTTGACCATGTGGGCATGGATTTTCTTCAATTCTACTATGTTGGGACAGTTTTTCAAGATGGGTACAAACACATCTTCCATTTCTCTGATTTTCAAGGCCCTGAGCTTCCTGGCCATTGATGATCATGTGGCCAGTGAGTTCCAGTCTGAATACTGTCAAGTTCTTGAGGTTATCATGGTCACAAAGTTTCTGACAATGTTTTCAAATGGTTATACTCCATTCTGGGGTTTCTGACAGCCTTCAACTTTGAACCTTTAAAGGAAAACTCAACAAGGAATCAAGCACTTTGGGCATTTGATTAAAAGGGTGATTGAGAACATGATGTTGGAAGACTGATCAAGCTGTATTGGAAAATTGAAATATAACTATTTTTGGATATCTTATATCTCATCAAACACTGGTTAGATAAAAAAATTTAAGCGTAAATATCTCAAAATGATGTTATATGTATAATTTTCAATACATAAAAAAAAATATTTATTTATAATATTTTATGACTAAATATAAATTACATAATACAATCCACTCCGTGTTCAAGAAAATAAATGCCAAGCAACATGTGGTTGGTTGATACGGTATAGGACCAAACCTAGGGGAGAAGGACCTAGATATTCACGGACTGTTCCATGACTATGTTCCCAATCGTGCCACGGTCATAATTGACGTCCAACCCCAAGAAGCAAGGAATTCCCCACCAAGGCTTATTATGCTGTTGAGGAAGTTTAAGGGTTACAGAGAGAGAGCAAGAGAAGTTCCAGCGGAGAGAAGGCGAGGACTTGGATAGGAGATTCAGCAGATATTGTTCTTAATGAGACCATGGTTGGTGACTGATGACAGCCGAGTACTCAGCAGAATTGCTGGGGTTCTTTTAGAGCAGAGTAGTAGTTTGAAAGTGGGAAAGAAAAGTTTCATGAGGGAGATGGCACGCATTCGCAGGAAATTGGAACACTTTTGGCCCCAACTCCTTTCCATTCACTCAACCACTTCTTAATACCCGGGTTTTTAGTAATTATATTATTTTAGTACTTAATATTCATAATATGATATATTATTTTTATTATTTTATGTAAATAATGATGATAAAAGAATAATAATAAATTAATAATAATTGAAGATGTGAAAGATTACATCTTCCCTTTTTCCCATTCTATGAAATTTCGTCGTAACCTTTCATCTTATATTCCTTTTTTCCATTTTCGTTTCAAAACACTAAAAGAGCTAAAAATATTTGAGCCTCTATTCCCACTTGCCTTCACACCTACCCTCTTCTTTTTCCTTCTTTGCGGTCTCTCCCACTTTCCTTTTCTTATCTTCCCAAAGCCCCTTTTCTCATCCTCAATCACCCTTTTCTCTTTATTTTCCATGGTTTTAAAAATTAGACCTGATTGGTTGGTCACGGTTCCGATTTGGTCCGATTCGGCGAATTGGATTGGAAAGTGATCAAATCGGAATCGGATTGAATGAAGCAACGGTTCGACCAAGGAGTTGAATGAACTGATCAGTTCCCTCTGAACCATCTAGTTCAAATTTTTTTTCCTCCCAGCATCCATACGGTTGTTCCCATTGTCGCTGACCACTGGAGTGTCATCCCACTGGCAACACCATGGCCAAGACTCCATTCATGGCACAACCGACAACCACACTCCACGCATGATCAGATCTCACAAGTCACAATGCCATAGTCTGTCGATGACTCATGGTTGGTACCTTGGATTACAACCTAGGTAATGTCTGATTTTTTATAGATTGATTAAGCTTTATCTGGGCTTATTTGAGATTTAATATGAATTTTTATTTTAGGGATTAAGAATAATTTTCAATGTTAATTTTGTTCTACAAAATTTAGATATTAGGTTTTGTAAACAAAATGAATTTGTAATAGGAAATTGCTAATGACTTTTGGGATAAATTATGTCTATTTTCAATAGGAATGGCAACGGGACGGGTCGCTCCCATCCCAACCCTGCCCCATTTAGCAAAACCAATTCTCATCCCCGTCCCGTTTAAAAAATTAAACGGGGCGGGGCGGATATGGGAAATTCCCATACCCGCCCCACCCCGTTTAGCTTTTTTTTTTTAAAAAAAAAAAATTACTTTAAAAATTTTAATTACATTAAAATAAATATATTTTATAAATAATAAAATTATTATATTTTTTATAATTTATTTTATTAAAAAAATTTATTATTATCTATATATTAAAAATAGTAAAATAAAATTTTAAATTAAATTAATTTTAAATTTTAAATTAAATTAAATTTTAAAATTAATTTTATATGTAAACGGGGCGGGGTGGGATGGGGCAATACCCGAACCCGCCTTGGGTTTAAAAAAAAAATCTCATACCCATCCCAAACCCGTTTAATAAATTTTAACCTCGTCCCATTAGGGGCGGGGCGGGGTGGGTACCCGAAAAAACCCGCCCCATTGCCATCCCTAATTTTCAATTATAAAACTTTTTACTTTTACCAATGAAATATTTCATTGGCAAAAAGCTTGAGTGACAAAATTTGAATTTTGTTGGAGAAAACTTTAGGTGGCGAAATGAGATTTTTTTCATTGGGATATTTTTAGACCAACATGATATGAAATATTTTTTGTCAAGAAATGTTTTTGGAGATGAAATTCTTATTTTCAATGACAAAATATTTTGTCCCTAAAAGCCTATTTTCTTGTAGTGACTTTTGTTAACAAAATGAAAGAAATGAGAACAGTGAGGTTGAGAATGGCGCTCGACATGTAAGTGAGCATTGAATAGGTAACAAGTTGATGTTTTAGGTGTTAATATCCTATCAAAGTTTGACTGGTTTAGTCTTTAGGAATGTTGCAAGGTATAACCGTTCTCCATGTACTATTTTGTTTTGTGTTCCCCCGTTACCAATAGAATGTTTGGAAACGAATATGGAAATTGAATACATTTTCCAACTCTTTGATAAAGAAAGTGTGAACAATGTTTTCAAAATTAAACTAGTCATCGACCCGGAAAAGTTACCATTCATGGTTCATTGGTTGGATCGCGGTCGAATCGATGACATCATAAATATATAATTTATATATTATTAAAATAAAATATAATTATATTATTATCAAATATATATGAATAAATTAAAAATCAATAATATTATTTTATATCTTTAATATTATCAAATTAAATAATATTAATATTTTAAATTTTATTACATAAAATATGTATAAATTAAAAATAAAAATTTAAACTAATTTTTATTTTTTAAAAATATTATATTATTTTTATTTAATATTATAAAAAAAATTTAAATCCAATATATATTATTTTGTTTGTCATATTTAAGTACAAAATGCGTGTAGCCGTGTGGATTCAGGTCTAGAGTTCCACTTGGTGGATTTGATAATTTGTTTTCATTGATATAGTTAGCAATCCCACGTGGGATTATGAGAGGAATAAGGATGCCTATAAGAGCTATCCTCATTGGCTCAAGACTCAGCCCCAAAATTGTTGGGTGTGGGCATTTGCCAAAAATTTATACAAACATGAACAAGTGGGTCATTTGATCGTGACAGTTGTGTGATGATGATTGCAGATTCTGCAAGGGCCCGTGGGTCATCTCATCGTGACAGTTACATTTATAGTTTCATTTGTGTGATGTCACATCACAGCGCCATATCAGTCTAATACCATACCTTCAGAACACCGGATATTTCTCTCCTTCTCCCCTCAGAGTGAGCCAGTCACATCACAGCGCCATATCAGTTTAATACCTTCAGAACACCTCAGAGTGAGTCGTAAAAAGTCAAAAAGCGAAGGCCAGTCTAATACACAAAGTCTAATACTTCTCATGATGTTTCATTTTTTCTGGAACAATCACAAACACTTTTTTATAAGAGATCTACTAACAGAGATTCAATACGTAATCTCAGCATTCAATGTATATTCCTGAATAATCTTCAGAGTGAGTCGTAAAAAGTCAAAAAGCGATGGCCAGTCTAATACACCGTCGTGGGCCAACATCACAGCGCCATATCAGTCTAATACCTTCAGAACACCGGATATTTCTCTCCTCAGAGTGAGGGGTATTCTGAAAACCAGAGACATGCTTTTCATATTATCAGGGCTTCTTCATTTCTGCTCAGGAGATGTTGGCACAGCAGGCCAATATGCGCCCCCATATCTGCGTGAGTACCAAAGACCCATAACTGTAATTCAAAGCTTCCAAATTTACACATTTTTTTCTTTTCTTTTTCTTTTTTTTTAATCTGGGAATTGATACAGCAACTGCCTGCTACGGCAACGATCTGTCAAAGTTCCCATCAAACAATTTATTCGCGTCAGCCGGAGATGGGCTATGGGACAATGGAGCAGCGTGCGGCAGGCAGTACTTTGTCAGGTGCTTGAGCGCAGAGACTCCGGGGATATGCAAACCTGGTCAGATCATAAAAGTGAATATTGTGGATAAAGCCTCTAGGAATGGAGTGATCCTTGTTCTTTCTACTATTGCATTTGGGGCTATTGCTAATCCTTCTGCTGCTTGGGTTAAAATAGAGTATGCAGAGTAAGTGTCATCCCTTTTAATATTAATTACATTGAATGATCTTTCAGGTAATTAATTTTTTTTTAAATGATTTCTGCTGGAATTTTTAATGTTCTTGTGGGCCGCTTGATGTGCGTGCAGGGCTTGAGGGAGGGAGCTTTTTGAAGATCGGGCTGGGTTTGCGATGAGGGAGAAGGCTCTGTTTTTTCTTAATGCTTTTGGAAGGGGGTGAGTGGTTTTGTGTTTTTCCTCATTTGTTTTGGATCTTTTTGTAAGGGGTGAGTGTCTCTGTACCGAAATTCTGTGGGTCGCTTCAAGGCAATACAATCCTTTTGCTCATCGTTCACAAATAAATAAATAAAAATGTCTGAGGAGCTGCCTTTTTGTTATTGAGGTTTCCATTCTATGTTTTTAGCTCGAGGTCTTTCAATTTCAGTTTCTGTGATCACATCGCTGTGTTTTTTGTAAATCAATGAATGTGAGTCTTGGTTTGTGTTACATAAGTGGAGTTCTTTTGAGTATTTAAAAGTTGAGGAATATCCAGAGGTTAAGCTTTTCCGATGAGCGGTAGAAGCAGAATTCTTTACACACACACACACACACACATATATATATATTATATATATATATATATATGCTTACTTTTTTCATTAGAAGTTCCATTATTGAAATTGATTCCTTGTTTGGTTTTAAACAATGAATGTCTTTAATTACTGAATATTGGAAGAATTATGCCGATATTGCTTCTAAAATAGAATCAATCTTTTAAATTAAGAAATCTATATGTTTTATGATTTTTAGCATATCCCACAAACATCAATTTGATGCCTTTACGACCTATTTTATTTCAATTCAAAATGTACTCTTAAATTAGCTTAAATTTGGTTCTCTGCTTCTGCTTTTTTTTTTTTCCCATAATTCATATGGTATTTTTTCCAAAGCTTTATACCATACTCTATCACATAGATGACGACCAATAGGAAAACTGCACTAGTAATTTCTATTAGTGTTGTATTCTTTCATTCCATTCTACCATTTTGATACATGCGATGATCAATTAATTAAAAGCCTGACACATTGTAATGCAAGAACTCCTTCATTTTCAAAGCAGGTTTTGCTTGTTATTTAGAGCCATTGCGAGCTCTGGGTATATGAGCCACAGTTAATGAAATTGCCCAGAAACAATCATACTGGTGGATATATAGATAGCATTTCATCCCATCAGACTGTCTTGATTTTAAAACAAAATTAGCTTATGTCATGAACCATAATTTCCATGATATCATCATCCATTCTGCTCTGATGCAGAACCAGCAGCTTTAGTACCCTACATATAGCTTTGGAAAATGGTTTTGAATCATCACTTGATGCAAATTCTTGAACCATATTGTCCACCTCAATTGAACTGCACCCTGGTGTCTTCTTCATGCTCTTACTTCTCATGAGTTTCCTCATCCTCGATACACCATCCCACTTTCCCAAGTCTGCATAAAGATTTCGAAGCAAGACATAGTTTCCTGTATCGGCTGGTTCAAGCTCTAGCAGATGCTCCATTGCAATGACTGCAATCTTGAGATTGCCGTGACTTCTGCAGGAACTCAATAACGAACCCCAAATAGCTGAATCCGGCTTCATTGGCATCTTCTTTATGAGTTCAAGAGCCTGATCAAGGCGTCCAGAAAGACCAAGAAGGCCAAACAACCATAATGCTCAACCCCTGGTTCTATATTGTAATCCCTTTTCATGGACTCAAAGTACCTCAATCCCTCATTCAAAAGGCCAGCATGGGCACAAGCTGATAAAAGACCGACAAAGGTGATGATGTTGGGTTCAATCTTTGCCTTCTGCATTTCTTGAAACAATTCAATAGCTTCACGAGCTCTTCCATGATTTGCTAGCCCTACGATCATCGTACTCCAAGATATCACATCCCTCTCATTCATCTGATCAAACAAGCGACGCCCTTCATCTATACTTCCACATTTTGCATACATTTCGATCAAAGCATTACAAACACAAATGTTGCGCAAAAACCCGGCTTTATCTGCATAAATATGTATCCATTTCCCTAACTCAAGAGCTCCTAGCTGGGCACAAGCTGGTAAAACAGAAACAAGACTGATCTCATCCGGCTCAATACCGACCATTTGCATTCTCCGGAAAAATTCCAATGCATCTGCATAGCACCCAATTCGAGCATACCCGGAAACGATAGCTGTCCAAGAAAAAATGGTCTTGTCCTGCATCTCCTCAAAGATAGCTCTTGCCCTTCTCATCTGCCCTAATCTAACATGCCCTGAAATGAGGGTATTCCAAGAAACTGCATCTCTTTCAGTCATTTCCTCAAACACCCTGTGGGCATCATCCAAGCTATCACATTTTACATACATTTCCGCAAGTGAATTTTCAACGACTGTATTGGACTTTTGCCCAAATTTGAACACATGCCCATGAACTTGCTTTCCCAGATCATAACACATAAGCCCCGTACATGATTTAACAACAAATAGGATGGTGAATTTGTCAGGAAAAATGGGGTTTTCACCATGGGAGTGTCCAAGCATTTGCTTGTAAACAGTGATTGCTAGGACGTAAACTTTGTTATGCTTATAAGCTCTGATCATTGCATTGTACAAGAAAGCATTTGGGTCAGCCACCCTTTTGAATAACAAATTTGCATACTCTGTTTCTCCATGGTGATTACACACATCCACCATTTTTGTCACCAAAAAGCTCCTTTGTGAGAGTGAAAACTTGACCATGTGGGCATGGATTTTCTTCAATTCTACTATGTTGGGGCAGCTTTTCAAGATGGGTACAAACATATCTTCCATTTCTCTGATTTTCAAGGCCCTGAGCTTCCTGGCCATTGATGATCATGTGGCCAGTGACTTCCAGTCTGACAATATAATTATTGTCCCCTGGTTTTAACCAAACATTTCTTTTAACTTAAAAACCCTAATAATTCTGACCCATTTTTTTTTTTAATTTTTTAATTGATAATCAGTGAATTTAGTGTTGGGCTTTTTAAAACTCCTCTCCTTTTGACTAGGCTTCCGATCAAATAAATAGAGAATGGGGGATTACCGTCATTATTAAAATATATAAATAAAAATAAAATAAAGTAGACATTTCTCTCGTCTAGAAGGGCCCTTTAGAGAAAAAAAAAAAAAAGACTTTTTTTTGTCTCTTCTTAAATACCTGAAAACCCAAAAAGGATATGATTTTTCTTTTCCAAAAACAAAATTCTCCTCTCTTTTGAATTTTCCTTTTTGTATGAAAACAAGGTAACTCAAAAAAATAATCATATTTTTTGTTTCATTCATAACTGGAGGGCTAAAAAATTTATTAGTGAAACAAGTCATGAAAATTCTTGAGTATTTAAAAGTTCGAAAACCTTATTTTGATTCTCATTCCTCTTATTTAATTTGTCTACTTCCTTTGCCAATAATTTAATAAATATATCATAAAATGACCAATTAAATTGATTTTATATTATTTTTTTACAATAAAAAAAATTATAATACTTTATAACTAAATATAAATTATGTAATACAATTTCAGTCAAGTAATTTCATTAAAAACCTTAATTTTCAAAAGTATGTTTTTATCTTTAAAAACACTTTTAAGTGTTTTTTTGGATGAAAACGAGGTGTTTAACACTTTTGAAGATATGCCTAAACACTTAAAAGTGATTTTTAGATTATCACTTGATAGGTGTTTTCTAAAAAGAAAAATACTTTTTTAAAATATTCCAAAAATGCCCCCAAGTGATTCCTTTCCCTTTCACTCACTCTCTCCTTCATTCTCTTCATCCATCGCTCCTCATCCATCGCTCTCCATCTGACCGAAGGTAACCCTCTGTTCTTTTCTTGTTTTTTTTCTTTTTTTTTAATGTCTGATTGTCTTGAAATATTAGTTAGGGTTTTGGATTTTAAGATTGTTTGGTTAGGAGGAAAGTATGAGAAAGCATTTCCAACTGTCTAAGATACATTTCTTCTCTATTTTCTCTCTTGATCTAGTTTTCTCAAGGTACGTCAAGTTTTTCTTGGTTTTTTTTTTCAATCTCTGATTTGATTGTCAGGAAAGATGAGGAAAGGATGAGAAGATAAGGAATATTTGGAATATTTTCTTCCATTTTCTCTTTTGGTGTTTTGGTTGCAGAAAAAATTAGGGATCCTTGGCTGGTCATTTGTTTGATCATTTGCAACTCATAATTTTGCTTAATAGCTTCTGATTCAGGGTATATGTCAAGGTTTTAATGGTTCATGTTTTCAGAGGGTATTTTGATTTTGTTTATATGATTCCGTTTTCCTATGTCTTCTTAACAAGCAGGGAAGCATTGTTTTTCTTTTTTCGGATCCTAATGTTGATCCATTGTGTGATGAAAATGACTATACAACTATGAAACTTCATGAAACCCAAACAAAAGCCAAAACCATGTTTGGTGAAATTAGGAAAGTAGTGGAGAGTAAAAAGATTGCCTATATGTAAGCAGTGAATGAATTTCCCATAACAGAGGATAAGGATATGTTTGAGGATAACAGAGGAATTTGATCTCTTTTTTACTTTGAGTAGACAGGCTGTGATGCTTTGTTTGGTCTAATGGCAGACAGTTTCTGATAATTAAGCTTTGAAAGTGAAGAATTTTGGAAACTGTATTGACTAGTAGAGTCAGTATTTTGCACCTTTTGATTCTTGGAAGTTGAAGTTCATGTTGAAATATTCTGGTATAAGAAGTGAGTTTCTAGTTTTGGTATAGAGTTGGGCACTCTGGATTTGTACTTTCTTTATCCAAAAGAAAATGCCTTGATCCATTTCTTTTTTTATACATATGGTTTGACAAAGCTAAGACAAATTATTGCCTTAGCTTTATGCAGTTCCACTGAATTATGATAATGAAGAAACTGCTTTATACATATGGTTTTCAGAATTTTCTCATGGAATGTTGTCTTGATTGAACTTTTTCTGGTGCCATTTGGCCTTAACTGTTTCTGGTTCAGGATTATGATTTTTGGTGCAGATTAGGGTTAAAATCAGTTACTAATCAAATGGTTATCTTCTATAATTATCCTGTTTGGCTAATGTTTGGGTTTTGAAAATGTCTCTTGTAGAATGTTATATTGATTGAAGTTTTTCTGGTGCCATTTGGTCTCAAATGTTTCTGGTTGCATAGTTTTAAAATGGTTTATTAATAGTGTTTATATTCATTGTGATGATTCTTTATGATCCTCATTTTTGGCTGATGCTAGGGTTTTGCAAATGACTAGTGTTTTGCAAATCCTCGTCCTCTTGTTAAAATTGTATGTTTTCATGTCATTAACCACCAGTGGTTTTTTTTTTCCTCTCTTCTTATTTCTATGCAAAATTTTCCAACTAGTTATGAGCGTGTATCGTCAATTGGTTATACCATCCACCTGACGTATTTTAAAGCTTTTGTAAGACTATCTCTTGCTAGGGAATTCTTCTTTATCTAAGCCATCAAAGAGATTTTACTGCATCAATCAAACATTGGCCCAGCATGTACCGAAAAAGTAAGATAGCAACAAAATTGAATTGTCCCTTCTATATAATTTATGTCAGGGTTCTGCACAAAAATTGAGGTCTCTACTTGCCCCTCTCTCGGAAAAGCAGTCCTGATATAATTTCATGGTTGTTTCATTTCCTTATTACAAAATACAAGATATTTCTCTACCAATTTCCAAAGAAAGTTTTTTTCTACTTCTTTCTACATCCTAAAGGGGGCAATATAGTTTATTCTTTTACAAATCTTGAAGAGTCAATGTTTCTTCTGCATCTATCATTCTTTTTTTTCTTTTTTGGGTGTTATATTGGTTGAGGACTAGTTGGAACTTTGGTTATCAGTTGCAGTCCAGCTGGAAAATGTTACAAAAGTTTGTGAAGTTTGTTTTCCTGAGCGTGTATTGAATTAGCAGGAAATGACTTGTTTGTTAAATATAAATTGTTTAACCTTTAGTATTCAATGATTACTTATTCATGATAGTGAAGAATTCATGTGTACTGCAAAGTATCTTTCTTAAAATTGATTACATGTTCTTTTATGCTTCATTCCTGTATACATATATGTACCTATTTTTTCTTTCTTTTGCAAAGATGTAAACAATCATGCAGTCAACCTTTTTTATACTTGGTTGGGGAAATTAAGGCTGCAAATGGGAACATAGGTTGCTAGAGTGTAAGGGGAAGTTCATATATTTTTGACTTCTAGGGACTAAGGGAGTAGGAAAAGATAAATAAGCAAAATCATAATAAAACCAACATGGAAAAAGAAGAGAGTTATCACCTAAATTAGAAAAAATATATCCTGTATTCAAATATTTATATATAAAAGAAGAGAGTGAAGCGAAGAGAAAGGGGGCATATCTCTCTTTTAACTAAGGATTTTGGGTCTAGGGGCATATCAGGATATTGGGATGGGGTTTGACTTAAAGTTGAGTCAAATCTTAGTTTAATCAATCCAGAACAATTCAAAATGGTAGGTTTAGTACTTCCAACAGTCTCGATGTTACTGGTAACATAATGTTGGTGCTGGTTACATAATGGCATATTCCTGGGATTGTACCTTTGTAACACAATTATTTTTTATTAGAGAATGAAGTACAAAGCATTTGCCTGAGGGATTATTCAAGAGGGACTGGTAGGTTTTAACTTCATTCTTTATGACATTTCTGGATAAAAATGAAAAAACCTTCTAAATTTAAACATGTTTATACAAACATTAAGACTGAAATCTCTTCATAAAGGGGACAGAAATCTTACACAACTAGATATTTATGGTAGACTAAGCTAAAGTAGCTAAATCGGAAAGTATCTAGTTCTTCTTGAACTTCTTTTGAAACTAGTTTAGCTAGAAACTTCAACTGCCTGGATGAGTGATATTAAGACTGATACGACTACCAATGAGGATTTCTTTTCAACCAAGAATATTACACTTGAGGATTTCTTTTTCTTATTTGTTTATTATGTTTTACAGAATCTGCCTATATGATGCTCAATATCGAGTTTACATTTAAAAAATTTAATCATACCAAGTATTGTTTACACTAGATAACCATATTTTCTTGATGTTTTGTTCCTTAATTCTTTCTTTATTCTTCATTTTAATTGTGTGATTCTTTGTTTGATAATTATTATTTCGCTAAAATATATATTCTTTTATATAGAGGATGTCTAGCAATATAGTTCAACCATTACAACAACCAAGTGGTGAAGAAAGGGAAAAGCAAGGCAAGGCTTATTGGGATGATATTACAATGGATGCTTTTATCAAAGTTTGTGTGATTGAGACTGTGACTAGAAATAGACCAAATTGCCACTTTAGCCAGTTGGGATGGAAAATTGCGATAAAAACCTTCAACAATTTGACTGGAAGAAACTATCAATATAGGCAACTTAAGAATAAATGGAGTTCTCTTAAAAAGGATTGACAACTTTGGAATACCTTGATTGGAAAAGAGACTGACCTTGGGTGGGATCCTATGAGACAAATCATCAATGCAAGCAATGAATGGTGGGAAAAGAAATTGAAGGTATGTTTTATTTATTCATTAAATTTATTTGATTAATTTATTTATTGGTTATGAAATATGATAAATTAAATACTCTTGTAAGAGAATCCTGAAAAACTATAGGCCGTTTTGAAGAATAGATTGAGAATGCTACGAGAAATGCATAGTTTTCCTCTTGAAAAACAAGTAAAGACTGTTATTGCTTCAGTGACTCTTCACAACTTTATAAGAATTAATGCTAGAATGAATATGAAATTTAAACCTTATGATGATGACGAAGGGTTGCTTCCACTTAATGAAGAAGATAGTAGAATGGATTCACTTGTTGAGGAAGATGGTTCACATCATACAAGAGAAATGGTAGAAGAACACGATCGAATTGCAAATCTTCTTATATCTCATTGATGTTTGATTATGACTCTAATATGTAAGTATATAATTTTCCCCCTTTTTTTGCTATGAAAACATTTGTCTTCTTATTTACTTTTAATTAGAAAAGTTTTTTTTTTTTTTGGAGAAATTAATAGGTAATCATATATTGTTTTACTTTGAAAATTATCTTTTATTCAATGTTCTATTTTATTGATTTAGATGTTTTTTGTAAATTTTTTTTTTAATTTTATAATAGTGATAAAAAAATTATTAATTTTAATTAGAAAAGTCTTTTTTTTTTTTGAGAAATTAATTGGTAATCATATATTGTTTTACTTTGAAAATTATCTTTTATTCAATGTTTTTTTTTATTGATTTAGATGTTTTTTTATAAATATTTTTTAAAATTTTATTATAGTGATAAAAAATTATTAATTTTAAACTAATATATAATCAAGTAATTTGTTATATCATGATTGATATTTATTTATTAATTCAATTCTTTTTGTAAACATTTTTTAAAATTTTATTTAAATCATAAAAAATATTATTTTTAGTTTTTTTTAACAATATAAATGTATATATTCTTTTAAGATAGATGTTTATATAGTTTGTTATAATGAAAAGTTTTTTGTTTATCATACTATTTTTTTTAGTAATTAAAATTGTATGTCATTTTTTGTAATTTATTAATATTAAAAGTGTTTTATACTTATACAATATATTATTAAAAACAATCATTTTTTCTTATTCTCTAAATGTTTATTTCAAACCAAGTTAGCATTTTAGTAAATCTAGAATTAAATCCATAATTTCAGTTCTTCAAATTAAATCTATAAAATTCAAAGAAAAAAAGAAAAAAAAACACATTAACTATAAATTTTGATGATTGAGCGCATATATAAATAAAATTAGGCAAAAAGCCCCAAAGCATACAGGGAGTATACGTAGAAGCTTACGCCAAAACAAAAACAAAACTCACCATCCCTTAGGGAGTGGCAAGCCATTCCAAAAAGCCTAAAAGCGAAGAGGACTCCTCTCCCATATACACCCTAGCCCAACTCCACAAATTACAAACAAACGAATTCTTTAATTTCTGAATAGCTAGAGATCCCCCCTAAATGCTAATCTATTTCTCTCCTTCCAAACCGTCCAAAAAATACACAATGGAATGGAAGTCCAAATCCTTTTCCTCTTTTTCCCCACAAAAGGGCCCCTCCAACTTTCTAACATCTCTTTAACTTTCTCTGGGAACACCCAATTGGCCCCAAACAAGGCCAAGGCAATCTCCCACAGAGTCTTTACAACTGTACAGTGTAAAAGAATATGATTTACAGATTCCTCTTCACAACCACACAAAAAACACCGGTTTGGAAGCTGCCATCCCCGTCTTTGAAGGTTATCCAAAGTTAGGACCTTCTCCCAAGAAGCCTCCCAAGCGAAAAAAGCAACTTTGGTTGGGACCTTGTCCACCCAAATGCTCTTTTTCGGGAAGGTAATGTCATTTGGCCCTGTCAACAACTTGTAGGCATCTCTAATCCGAAAGCGACCGTGTCCCTCTCCTTTCCAAATCACAGCGTCCTCTTCACTAGTGATCCTCAAGTCCCTCAACAAATGCAACATCTCTCCCAAGGCATCCAATTCCCAATCATTGGAATTTCTTGAGAGTCTTATGTTCCACCCTCCTTGACCTAGGCTCGAGTCCCACATCTCATTTACCGAAGCATACCTGTGAACCGCCAGAGCAAACAACTGGGGAAAAGCTTGGGACAACGCCTCGTTGCCGCACCACAGATCAGTCCAGAACCTTACCTTAGTCCCCTTGCCCACTTTGAATTCTATGTTCTCCCAACACCAAGATGACTCCTTCAGAATATCCCTCCAAACCCCCACCCCAAACGTTCCGCGGGCCTCCTTAGTTCTCCACCCAAAGCCCAACTTGCCATACTTCACCCCAATCACCTTCCTCCAGAAGCTATCTCCCTCAAAGGCAAACCGCCAAATCCATTTCCCCAACAGGGCCTTATTCAAGAGGTCAATTTTCCGAATGCCAAGACCCCCACTCTCCTTTTGGGTGCACACCACCTCCCAATTGATAAGATGGATTTTTCTTTCCGTACTTCCTCCTCCCCAAAGAAAATCCCTCTGGATTTTTTCAAGTCTCTTTACAATTAGCTTAGGCATGCGAAACAGAGACAACTGGTATATGGGCATGCTAGCCAAGGTACTTTTGATAAGGGTAATCCTCCCGCCCTTTGACAGATATTGTCTTTTCCACAAGGCAAGCCTTCTTCTCAATCTAACCTCAACCCCATCCCACATTGCCCTAGCCTTGTACTTGGCTCCCAAAGGCAGCCCCAAATAGACAGAAGGGAGGGTCCCCACTTTGCACCCCAACTCCACCGCCAACATCTCTATATCTTCCACTTCCCCAACCGGGATTACTTCACTTTTATTGAGGTTTATTTTGAGACCAGAGGCTGCCTCAAACCACATCAAAATCCAGCTTAGGTGGGTCATGTGACTTTGTCTTGCTTCACAAAAAATGATCGTGTCATCAGCAAATAGAAGATGGGATACATTTATTTCCATTCCCCCTCTCTCTTGAATGTTGCAACCTGAGATGAAGCCCCCATCAACAGCCCTTCTTAACATAGCACTTAGGACTTCCATTCCCAACACAAAGAGGTAGGGGGAGAGTGGATCTCCTTGGCGTAACCCCCTAGAATTGGGGAAATAACCAGCTGGCACCCCATTCACCAGAATTGAGAAGCTTGCCGATGAAATGCACCACCACATCCATTTCATCCAACGGTCCCCAAATCCCATCTTTCGCATGACCTTCATGAGGAAGCTCCAGTTCATGCTATCATAAGCTTTTTCAATGTCCAGCTTACAAATCAGCCCTTTCTCCTTACTTTTGAGCCAATGGTCAATCACCTCATTGGCTATGAGTGATGCGTCTAAAATCTGTCTACCCTTCACAAAAGCGTTTTGGTCCGGCGAAACCACCTTGTCTAACACCCCCTTGATTCTATTGGCTAGCACTTTGGCCAAAAGCTTGTACAAACCCCCAATTAAACTGATTGGTCTGAAATCCCCCAAGTCCTCCGCCCCCCCTTTCTTAGGAATGAGGACTAGGAAGGTAGAATTAAGGGACTTGGCAAAAGATTTTTCTTCAAAAAATTCCTGGAAGAACTCCACAATTTCCTCTTTCACAAACTCCCAACAGGATTGCCAAAATGCCACTGTGAACCCATCCGGGCCTGGCGCCTTATCACCATTCATCCCCATCAATGCCGCATAAATCTCTGCCTCAGTGAAAGGCTGTTCTATACCATCAGCTTCAGCCTGGCTTAAACTTTGCAGCTGCAGCCCTTCAATATCAGCTCTCCAAGACTGTTCCTCCGTCAGCAGCTGCTTGAATTCATGCACAACCCCCTCTCTTACCTCCCTCTCCTCCTCCAGCCACCTCCCATTGATTCTGATCTTATCCATGGAATTATTTCTTCTATGGGCATTAGCCATCCTGTGAAAGAATCCCGTGTTCTTGTCGCCTTCCCTCAACCACAATTCCCTAGATAGTTGCCTCCAGTGTGTTTCTTCCAAGATCACCCATTTTTTGAAAGCATCCTTAGCCTCTGTTTTCATCTCTGTCTCTCTTTCAGTTAGAGCCCTATCCCTTTCCACCCTATCCCAAAATTCTACTTGTTGCAAGGCAAGGTTTTTGTTAACTTCAACCCTCCCAAAAACCTCTCTATTCCAGATTTTTATCTTCTCCTTCAGAGACTTCAATTTTGTGGCCACTCTGAAGCTGGCCCTCCCCCTCCCCCCGGCCTCCTGCCACCAACCCCGAAGGAGCTCCTTAAACCCATCCACTTTGAGCCACATATTCGCAAACCTGAAGGGGGAAGGGCCCTTCCTGACCCCTCCACCATTCAGAAGAATGGGGAAATGGTCGGATGTGGGTCTGGGCAGCCTACACTGACTAACCCCACTGAAACAGTCAATCCAGTCCTGAGACACGAGAAAGCGGTCCAATCTAGCCCAAGCTTGGTTATTCCTTCCCCCACTCCACGAACCCACCCCCCCTTGCATAGGAATGTCCAGAAGCTCTAAATCATCCACTACCTGAGCAAACCTCCTCATGGCGCCAGACAACCTCCCCTGATTGCTCCTTTCCTCAAGGGATAGAGTGACATTGAAGTCTCCCCCTACGCACCAAGGATCATCCCAGATTCCCCTTATAGCCCCAAGCTCCCCCCAAAGGGTCTCCCTTTCATCTTTGGTAAATGGACCATACACCCCTGTAAAAATCCAAACCTTCCCATCTTCTACATTCCTCAGTCTGCACGAGATTGAGAACTGACCCCTTTCCAACTCAATGATTTCCAGTGTCCTTTTATCCCAGCAAATCAGGATCCCTCCTGCGGCTCCCTGAGCATCCAGAGCACCCCAGCCAATGAACCTCCCGGAGCCCAAACTCCTCACCAACCCCTCATTCATGGACTGAATTTTCGTTTCCTGTATGCAAAACAAATCCACTTTCTGTTTTCTAATTATAGCTTTGATCATTTTCCTCTTGGAGCTGTCATTAACCCCGCGCACGTTCCAACACAAGAGCCTTATTTTCATTGGACTTCCAAGATTTGGCACCCTCTTCCTTGCCCAGTACACTTTTTCTTCCTCCCTCCCTCATAGTTGACTGAGCATTCTAGTCTTCTCAACTCTCTTTCAAATTTTGATTTCTCCAACAGGGCTTTGTTATGGATTCTTTCTCTCCTTTTCCTGATTTTGCCCATAAACTCCAAAATGTCTTTCTCCAAGCCCTCCGTCGAGAAGCCAAGGAATTGACTGAACCTGGCCAAGTCACTATCCTCCCATCTCGCTTCCACCCATCCACTCTCTTCTTGACATAATGACCGGGCTAGGCACAGTGCCTTGCTGTTATCCTCCCTACAATCTTCACTGATCTCTACCAACTCCCACCGTTTCCCTTCATCCTGCTCTGAAATCCCAATTCCATTGCACGGAATATCCCCCTCGGTTGAATCATCAAAAGCCCCAGAGCGGTCGAAAGACTTCTTCACAGAAGTCTGACCAAAAGGAGAAAGGGAGGAGGAAGAAGGTTCAAAGGCCACCATTCCAAGGGAAGGAGGGACAAAATCATACCTTGCGTCTTCCTCCAGCAGTGCGCAGTCGGTCCTGGAGATCCCCCCCCGCTGATTCTCATTTCCATGGGTCCCCCACTGACCATCCTTCACCCAGAAGGAGGAAATAGCCGCATCTGGGCCCCTTGACGGCCTTTGAATGCACTCCGCATCAGAGAGGCCCTTCTCCGCCTGGGCCTTAGCTGGAGAAGCTGGGCTTTGAGGAACCAGCCCAACCTCTTTAGGCAGGCTTGAGGGCGATGCTATTTCCATGGGCTTCCCAGGCCCGTATTTAACTAGCCCAGCCAAGTTTGTTTCAGGGGACTGGTCCTTAGTCCACCCAGTTGGCCTTGCTTGGCCCAATAAGTCCAGCCCACCCAAAGCATGAGCCTTTTCTGAAGGCCCATCTTCGCACCGAGATGGGTTTGAATTTTGGCCCGGTCTGCTGCACTGACCACGCGTCCCATCAACAGACAGCAGAACATCCTCGGGCCTCGGGCCCTCCATCACCCCCTTCACGCGCACCCTCGCGCGTGCGCCCTCGTCACCCCCTTCCTCCGTTCCCATCGCGACAGCCTTCCCTTTCATTACAGTCGCCGGAGCCTTCATGACTGGCCTGGTTTCCCACCATAGAGTTATCAAAAAACAAATCCCTTCGACCCAAATCTCCACCTCAGTAGGACGAACCTCACCGTTCCGCTTCACCAGGAGACGTGCCCACTGTAGTTCTTCCATTTTTTCCATTTGATTATCCATCGCAAGAAATCCCCCACACGCATCCCCAATCCTCCTCAGAATACCCTGCTCCCACAAGGAAACAGGTAGGCCTACTACTCTCACCCATGCTTCACTACACCTATCCCCTTCCCTCAGACATCCTAACTCCGGCCTCCACTTCTCTAATCGGAGGATTAGCCCCCCGACCGACACACTTCCGCTCTGTGCAGCTTGCTCTGCCTCTGCCGGGAGCTCAAACTCCATTAAAACCTTACCCTTCTCCATTTTTGCAAGCCCTAAATTTCCTTTGAGCCTCCAGATTCTCGCTAATTTGGTTCCCCACCCTCTGAGCTCATCCCCCTTTCCTGCATTAGGGTTCCAAGACCCAACAATGCAATGTTCAAGTTTGGACAGATTCCGACCCACTTCCTCCTTAGACGCCTCTACCCTTGCTACTGATCGTTCCTTCCCATTCCCCATTTTGATAGCATCCACATATGTCTTCGCCAAAAAATGCTTCGGCCGTGGCTCGTCTTCCTTCTGCCTCTTACTGCCTCCTTCTACACAGCCCAGTCTCCGGAGTAATTCCACCATTGAAGCCCAGCCACCCTTTGTTCCTCTGCCTTTGGGGATAAAGACGCTGAATCTCTTTCTTTCCAGATCCGCGACCCCCAGCCGGAGAAAGCATCCCCCTCTATTAAAATCACGCGTCAGAGAATACTCCCTCCCGTTCTCCTTCCACTCTCGGACCCACCTCACCATCCTTGCATTTTCGATACTCAGAGTCAGGCACTCGAATACTATTCCAAGGCTCACCGGGCCTAGTCTAACCCACGACGAGATCCCTCCTTTTCGTTCTACAATCGTGGCTTGCAGTCTGTCTCTCCTCTCCTCCACCTCGACCTCGAACATTTTCGATTCCACGCTGAATCTACCCCTTCTGACCTTCTTCTCGGGCCTCGCATGGCGCTCGCCCCCTGCAAGATCTATCGCTCCCCCTTCGTCGCCGTTAACTCTCTCTCTCGCGAACTTTCTCTCTCTAACCCTCACTCTCTCTCTCTCCTCCATTTTTTGCATAATACAAGCATTAACCAAAGACCTCTTTGTCCCGTCCCTATTCAGATTTGAGACTAACACATTAACTATAAATAATCAAATTTTACATTGTACTAAGCTTTCTCCACAAAAGGAATTTATCAATATGGGTTGACATCAAGTCCATGAATGGCATTATAGCAAGGCTGCCAAATTTAGAATTTTTTACCATAATTTGATTACCAGAGAATAAGATTTTCTTTTTCCCTTTTTATCTGTTTTGCAATATTTGAGAGAGATTTGTTTTGTAATGATGGCATAGATTTGTTTCCT
Source organism: Vitis riparia (assembly GCF_004353265.1). Classification (NCBI taxonomy): domain Eukaryota; kingdom Viridiplantae; phylum Streptophyta; class Magnoliopsida; order Vitales; family Vitaceae; genus Vitis; species Vitis riparia. Next base: position 4,388,680 of record NC_048434.1, read on the forward strand.
CCCTATCTTTGGATGGTAGGGCAACGTTTAATTTGGTAGAGAATCCAGCATCATCAATCATTACCATTGCATATAAAAATCATGCCCTAAGGTAGGTTTCTCTTTTCTGGTTCCTTTTTTTTTATTTTTTTATTATTGAATCATTTCTTATAGCAGCATTTAAAGGGAATCATATGTTTGTGATCAAAATTATTTGTCTTCCTATGCAGGAGATGTCTAAGGCCCAAGTATTCCTCCAATGCCTCGTGCTCCTCCTATGTGCAGAGCTCTTCCATTTCGCACTTGCTGATGTTGGCGTGGCAGCCCAATACAGACCCCCATATCTACGTAAATATCCCTTTCACAATCAAAAGCTATTAACCTTGTTAATTGACCAGGATGCAACTTAGGCAGGTTAACTCAAACCAACCTGACATATAGGCAGGTTTGGAAGGTCGGATTTATGGTTAAGCCAAGTTTAACCCGATCACCCTTAGATTAAATGATGGTTTATTAATTCCAGTAGAGTTTGGATTAGCCATTAATTTGATTCAACCTGTCCAAGTTGCAACCCAATGCTAATTAACCTCCATAACTGAAATTAAACGAAGGTGTTTATGGGTTTTCTGAATGCAGCCACAGCCTGTCTGCTCAGGAGATACTGGCACAGCAGGCCAATATGCTCCCCCATATCTGCGTAAGCACCAAAGACCCATAACTGTAATTCAAAGCTTCCAAACTGACACATTCTTTTCTTTTTTTAATCTGGGAATTGATACAGCAACTGCCTGCTATGGCAACGATGTGTCTAAGTTCCCATCAAGCAACTTATTCGCGTCAGCCGGAGATGGGCTATGGGACAATGGGGCAGCGTGCGGCAGGCAGTACTTTGTCAGGTGCTTGAGCGCACAAACTCCAGGGACATGCAAAGCTGGTCAGATCATAAAAGTGAAGATAGTTGATAGAGCCTCTAGGAATGGAGTGATGCTTGTTCTTTCTACTATTGCATTTGGGGCTATTGCTAATCCTTCTGCCGCTTTGGTTAACATAGAGTTTACCGAGTAAGTGTCATCTCTTTCAATATTATTTACATTGAATTATCTTTCAGGTAATTAATTTTAAAAAAAAATTATTTCTGCTGGAATTTTTAATGTTCTTGTGTGGTGCTTGATGTGCGTGCTGGGCTTGAGGGTGTCAATGCGGATCTACGTCTCTGAGGGAGGTTTCTTTCTGCTAGTGAGGTTTCCATTCTACGTTTCTCTTGTCCACTGCAAACTCTAAGCAAAAGCGACTTTTGAATTTCGATAAAGGTACCAGTTTTAGCTTGAAGTCTTTCAAATTAATGGCAAAATTCAATTTCGGTTTCTGTGATTACATGGCTGTGTTTTTAGTAAATCAATGTATGTGAGTCTTGCGTTTTGGTGGTTGTGTTACATAAGTGGAGTTCTTTTGAGTTTTTGAGAGTTGAGGAATATCCAGAGGTTAAGCTTTTCCGATGAGCAGTAAATGCTGGAATTTTCATGATTGTCATTCATGCCTTCTTCCGATGAAGATCCAGGCCAATGGCTAGCCGTAAAGCACCTAAATGCCAACCCACCAGATTCAGTGTTTTTTTTTGGCCTATACGCCCCGATAGAAAGGTACTTTCTCTCTCGTTTTGGCCTATACATTTTGCTTGGTTGTTAGTTTTAATGCTTCTTGTGCTAGATGAATTCATTCTCTACATAAAATGGTTATACATGTGAATGGTTACATACTACACACACACTCAAGGTTTTATGGCACCATATCATAATGTACGCAATTAGTTGAATGATTTTCGTAGTGATGGTGAAGCTGGAGGAAAAGAGGAGATACTCAACCAATGTCATGCAAGATTAAGAAATGTCATTGAACGTGCTTTTGGTGTTGTTAAGGCGTGTTTCCCACTATTGAAGAGAATGACACCTTATTCGTTTACTACTCAAACAAAATTTATCATGACATGCTTCTCCATTCACAATTTTCTTCGACAAATCTCAGTTGCGGATAGATTATTTTCTGAATATGAAGTGGAATTGGAGAGTAACAATGCAAATCAAAATCAAAACTCAACTACAAGCAGTTTTTTTGCAGCATCTGATCAAGAATTCATGCAATAGTTTCGAGACCAAATCGCAAATGAATTCTTTCAAGTATTTAATTAACTTGTCATTTTTAGCTTTTTACCATCGTAAGAAATGCAATGTTTAGATATTAGCTTATAATGTGATGTCTTTGGATATTTGAAACTATGTACTTGAATTGTTATGTTTTTTCTTTAATTTGATTTGGGTTTTATCAATTCATTATTTTTCATATTATTAAGTTTAGATATTTTATTTTAATTATATAAAAAATAAATATATTAATTATTTTTTGTAAAGATGATAATGATAAATTATTTATTATAACAATTTTATTATTTTGAACTTTTTAAAAATACGATAAATTATATTTTTTTTTAAGACATTAAATTATTAAGATATTGATTTTTAGTACATAAAAAAACAAATAATTTAATAGTTAATAGAAATAAGATATTGAAAAAACAAAAAAACTTAATACTTAATACTATTAAGCATTATTTAGTATTAAGTTAAATATAAGTTGTATTTAGAATTAAACCAAAAAAAATAAACGCCACTTAAATGTTGGAAGAATTATGCCGATATTACTTCTAAAATAGAATCAATCTTTTACATTAAGAAATCTATATGTTTTATGATTTTTAGCATATCCCAAAAACATCGATTTGATACCTTTAAGACCTATTTTATTTCAATTCAAAATGTATTCTTAAATAGATTAAATTTGGTTCTCTGTTTTTATTTTTTTACCATAATTCATATGGTATTTTTTCCAAAGCTTTATACCATGACGACCAATTAGGAAAACTACACTAGCAATTTCTGCTAGTGTTGTATTCTTTCATTCTATTCTACCATTTTGATACACGCGATGATCAATTAATTAAAAGCCTGACACATGGTAATGCAAGAACCCCTTCATTTTCGAAGCAGGTTATGCTTGTTATTTAGAGCCATTGCAGGCTCTGGGTATATGAGCCACAGTTAATGAAATTGCCCAGAAAGAATCATACTGGTATATAGATAGCATTTCATCCCACCAGACTGTCTTGATTTTAAAACAAAATTAGCTTATGTCATGAACCATAATTTTCATGATATCATCATCCATTTTGCTCTGATGCATAACCAGCAGCTTTAGTACCCTATATATAGCTTTGGAAAATGGTTTTGAATCATCACCTGATGCATATTCTTGAACCATACTGTCCACCTCAATTGAACTACACCCTGGTGTCTTGTTCATATACTTACTACTCATGAGTTTCCTCATCCTCGATACACCATCCCACTTTCCCAAGTCTGCATAAAGATTTGAAAGCAAGACATAGTTCCCCGTATCGTCTGGTTCAAGCTCTAGCAGATGCTCCATTGCAATGGCTGCAATCTTGAGATTGTTGTGACTTCTGCAGGAACTCAATAACGAACCCCAAATAGCCGAATCCGGCTTCATTGGCATCTTCTTTATGAGTTCAAGAGCCTGATCAAGGCGTCCAGAAAGACCAAGATGATTGACCAAACAGCCATAATGCTCAACCCCTGGTTCTATATTGTAATCCCTTTTCATGGACTCAAAGTACCTCAATCCCTCATTCAAAAGGCCAGCATGGGCACAAGCTGATAAAAGACCGACAAAGGTGATGATGTTGGGTTCAATCTTTGCCTTCTGCATTTCTTGAAACAATTCAATAGCTTCACGAGCTCTTCCATGATTTGCTAGCCCTACGATCATCGTACTCCAAGACATCACATCCCTCTTATTCATCTGATCAAACAAGCGACGCCCTTCATCTATACTTCCACATTTTGCATACATTTCGATCAAAGCATTACAAACACAAATGTTGCGCAAAAACCCGGCTTTATCTGCATAAATATGTATCCATTTCCCTAACTCAAGAGCTCCCAGCTGGGCACAAGCTGGTAAAACAGAAACAAGACTAATCTCATCAAGCTCAATACCCACCATTTGCATTCTCCGGAAAAATTCCAATGCATCTGCATAGCACCCAATGCGACCATACCCGGAAACGATAGCTGTCCAAGAAAATATGGTCTTGTCCTGCATCTCCTCAAAGATGGCCCTTGCCCTTCTCATCTGCCCTAATCTAACATGCCCTGAAATGAGGGTATTCCAAGAAACTGCATCTCTTTCAGTCATTTCCTCAAAACACCCTGTTGGCATCATCCAAGCTATCACACATCCACCATTTTTGTCATCAAAAAGCTACTTTGTGAGAGTGAAAACTTGACTATGTGGGCATGGATTTTCTTCAATTCTACCATGTTTGGGCATATTTTCAAGATGGGTACAAACGTATCTTCCATTTCTCTGATTTTCAAGGCCCTAAGCTTCCTGGTCATTGATGATCACGTGGCCAGTGACTTCCAGTCTGAAAATTTGTCAAGTTCTTGAGGCTATCATGGCCCCAAAGTTTCTGACAGTGATTTCAAATGGTTATACTCCATTCTGACAGCCTTCAACTTTGAACCTTCGTTGAGGAAAACTCAACAAGGAATCAAACACTTTGCATCTGATTAAAAGGGTGATTGAAAACATGACGTTGGAAGAATGATCAAGCTGTTTAGGAAAAATAAAATATAACTATTTTTGGATAAAAAAAACAATTTAGTAATTTTTAAAATCTTATATCCCATCAAACACTTGTTAGATAAAATAAATAAATAAATAAAGATTAAATATGTCAAAATGAGGTTATATGTATAATTTTCAGTAAATAAAAATATTTTTTTCAGATATAATTATGGTCCCCTGGTTTTAATCAAACATTTCTTTTAACTTAAAAGCCCTAATAATTATGACCCGTTTCATTTAATTTTCTAATTGATAATTAGTGAAATTTTTTTATCAAAAGTCTCCTCTCTTTTGAATTATTATTATTATTTTTTGGTATGGAAAGGAAGGTAACTAAAAAATATAATAATATTTTTTGTTTCATTCACAACTTGAGGCAAAAAAATTTATTAGTGAAACAACTTGAATATTTAGAAGGTAACTCGAAAACCTTATTTTGATTTTCATTCCTCTTGTTTAATTTGTTTACTTCTTTTGCCAATAATTTAATAAATATATCATAAGGTTGACCAATTAACTTGATTTTATATTTTTTTTATAAAAATAATAATTAAAAAAATCAAAAATTTTCTAATACTTTATGACTAAATATATATTATATAATACAATCCAAATTATGGTAATTTCATTAAATGTTTATCAATTTGGCTTTATTCAAACCAAGTAAGAATTTTAGTAATCTAGAATTAAATCCATAATTTCAGGTTTCTTCAAATTAAACCTATAAAATTCAAAAAAAAAAAAAAAACACATTAACTATAAATAATCAAATTTTACATTGTACTAAGCTTTCTCTACAAAAGGAAATTATCAATACGGATTGACATCAAGTCCATGAATGGCATTATAGCAAAGCTCCCAAATTTAGAATTTTTTACCATAATTTGATTAACAGAGAATATGATTTTCTTTTTCCCTTTTTGATCTATTTTGCCATATTTGAGAGAGATTTGTTTCCTCCCTATCTTTGGATGGTAGGGCAACGTTCTGTTAAGCTTAATTTGGTAGAAAATCCAGCATCATCAATGATTACCATTCTATATAAATCATCTCTTTTCACCTAATTGCTATAGCAGATATCAATCATACCCTAAGGTATGTTTCTCTTTTCTGGTTTTTTTTTTTTTTTTTTTTAATAATTTCTTATAGCAGTATTAAAGAGGAATCATATATTTGTGATCAAAATTATTTGTCTTCCTATGCAGGAGATGTCTAAGCCCCAAGTATTCCTCCAATGCCTCCTGCTCCTCCTATGTGCAGAGCTCTTCCATTTCACACTTGCTGATGTTGGAGTGGCAGCCCAATACAGACCCCCATATCTACGTAAACCCCTTTCACAATCAGAAGCTATTAACCTTGTTAATTGACCAGGGTGCAACTTAGGCAGGTTAACTCAAACCAACCCGACATATAGGCAGGTTTGGATTTAAGTAAGCTTTGATAGTCATTTTTAATAATCGAATTAGGTTTGAATTAAGTTTTTTCAACTCGAATTCAAATTGGGTTGAGTTCAACCAAGTTTGGACATACCTAACCCTAACACAGTTTAATATTAATTCAATTTGTTTTAGATTTTAATATTTAGGCAAACTTGAATTTAAGCAAGTTTGGATAGTCATTTTTAATATTCGAGTTGGATTTAGGTTAATTTTTTTCAACTCGAATTCAATTTAGGTTGAACCCAACCAAGTTTGAACAAACTTAATCCTAACCCAATTTAATATTTTTAAAAAATTTATAATACATAATATTCATTTTGTTTTAGATTTTATGAAAAATATCTTATTATAATTATAGTTTATATATTTTTTATTTTTCTAGATGACAATTTTTTTTTTTTTTTTGTAATCTTAAAATTTTGTGTCATTCACTATTTAAATTTTAGTATATATACTTTTTATTTTTATTTTTATTTTTAAAATGATGTATCTCGAACCATAGAACCTGACCAACTTTGAGTTTAATATAACTAATTTGAGTATAACTTGATCAATCTAAACTAAAAAAAATTAATACAATTTAAATTGAGTACCTTTAGAAACTGTGTTGAGTTTGAGTTGATTGTTCGATAATTCCAGTTGACTTTGGGTTAGCCATTAATCCTATGCAACTAGCCCAAGGTCGGATTTACGGTTAAGCCAAGTTTAACCGGATCACCCTCAAAAAATGAGATTAGATTACAGTTGGGTTTGGATTAGTCATCAATCTGATTCAATCTGTCCAAGTTGCAACCCGATGCTAATTAACCTCCATAACCGAAATTAAACAAAGGCGTTTGCGGGTTTTATGAATGCAGCCACAGCCTGTTCAGGAAACGATCCATCCCCGTTCCCATCAAGCAACTTATTTGCAGCAGCGGGGGAGGGAGCGTGGGACAATGGAGCAGCTTGTGGGAGGCAATACCGGGTTAGGTGCATAAGCGCTCCAACTCCAGGGACATGCAAAGCTGATCAGACTATTGTAGTGAAGATTGTTGATAGAGCCCAAACCTCTGTGTCTAGACCTTCTAGGGATGGTGCCGCCCTCGTCCTTTCTACTACTGCATTTGGGGCTATTGCTAATCCTTCTGCTGCTTGGGTTAACGTAGAGTTTGCCCAGTAAGTGCCTTCTTAATTAATCTCTTTGGCTTTTTAATATTAATTACATTGAATTATTAATTTTATTCAATTATTTCTGTAGGAGTTTTTGATGTTATTTTGTGGTGTTCTTGATGTGCAGGGTTTGAAGGTTGCAATGGATGTTAAAGGCCATCTGGCTTCTCTTTCTCTTGAATATATGTATTAATATGTGGAATGTTAAGTTTCCAATTAGTTGAATAAAAATTGGATCAACTACCACTACAAATTCAAGAGATTAACATATCTTACAGATTTGAAGGTTTTGATCCTACTTTTTCCATGGCAGGGTTTGGACATATGATAGATTGTTTTGGGAAATTAAAGTCTTGTTTGGTGACTATTTTTTAAAATAGTTTTTATTCTTTAGAACAAAAGAAAAAAAGAAAATAGAAAATATGTCTTTTTTTTAATTGTTTTCATCACAAATAAAACAATTAAATTTTTATTTGTTATTTTTTTTATTTTTCTTCTAATTTATATAACTATTAAATTTTTTTCAAAGATTCTTTATTAAGATTTTTGGCTTTTCTTATATCACAATCCAAATAAGTACTACATTTTTCTAAAAAAAAATTATTTTTTATTTTTAAATCTCATTTTTCTTTTATTTTTTTAAAATATTTATTTTAAATAAAAATTATGCAAATAAGTGTTGATAATTTTATAAAATTTGTTTAAAAATATTTAATTCTTTAAAGTTCCTACTCTTCATTAATACGAGTATGGAAAATAATTATAATCTAAAATAAGTGTAAAAATAGGAGAAATATTGAACTCAATTAAAAATTTGTTATATCATACAACAAAAGTTATAAAGTCATAGTAACAAAGTTATAAAGTCATAGTAACTTATAGGGTGTGACGATGGATTTCAAAATAGAAATTCATGTTTGGGCCTAAAATTTGGTTTGTTATATTTGAATTTCCTTTTTAGTAAGAGCTTTTGGATATTTTTAGACAATTTTTTTTTTCTTTCAAAAAACATTTTAATGGAAAGTAAAGACAATATACTTAACATAAAGGTTATTTTGTTTTTATTTTTATTTTATTATTTTTTTGCTTATGCTTCAAGTTATTATATGTTTAATTAAACTTTTATAACATCAAAATCATCAATTTTAACTTCAGTTTAACCTTACATCGAGATTTAAAAATATTTAAGAAGTTATACTAATCAAGATTTAAAAAGAAAGTCAATGATCATCACTTATTATCATTAATATGTTTACATACAAACATTGGATCACCTTCAAACATGTGAACCGAGGCGGGTTTTCAAACGATAAAAACACATGACTTGACATTAGTTAATACATAAGCTACAAAGAAACTCAATACAAATCCCCTCATGATATTAAGAATGTCAATTTGGATCATTTTCGATATGAGAAAATCTAAATTAGATATACAAATTAAAATGAGAATTTCAAACTAATTGTCTATCTATGTAGAATAGCAAAACTAGTTGTACCAATTTATGTTATTAGTTGGTTGTTAGTTATATTGTTATCCTTTGTATATTATATATGTCATTCATAATGAATAGAAAGATATCTCTTCAGCTCAAATATACAAAGTTGTTATTCTGTTAAGTTGGTATCAGAGTGCAGAACTGTTCTTGCTTCCATGGATGCTTCTTCTTTTGCTCCGTTCAATATCGGCGCTAATTTTCAGATCTCAACAATGCTTCCTCCATTGCATATTCGACTCAGCCACACCAATTATTCATTTTGGAAATCACATATTCTTTTTGCAGTCCGAGGGTATGGTCTTGAAGGATTTTTAACCGATGATTGTGTCTGTCCACCTGCCATGGTAGCTGATACAAAGGATCCTCAAGTGTTTGTTGAAAATCCTAATTTCCTCTACTGGACTCGTATGGATCAATTTCTTGTTAGTTGGTTAATTGGATCCATTTTTTAAGCAATGCTTGGACATGTTATACGATGCACTTCCACAGCAGAGATTTGGAGCACACTTCATGAGGTATTTGGAATTCAATCTAAGGCAAGAATTCTTCAGTTGCGTCAATAATTAAAACTTAAGAAAGGTATTACACCTGTTGATGAATATGTCTTTAAAAAACTGAAAAAAATAAGGCTATGCTTAAATGAGAAAAACACCCAAGAGGGAGGTGAATTAGGTTTTTCAAAAAAAAAAATTAGTACAACAAATTCAAGCACAATATAATAAAAAATAAAGAGATAGAGTTAGAGAATTCAAACTCGATATTTATAGTGGTTTGACACTTCCTTATCTACGTCCATTCTCCTCAAGCTCCTAACCGAGTCAGAGTTCTACTACCTTGAAGCTTCAACCAAGCTTCTAAACTTCTTTACACTTGGATTCCAGCTCTAATGGGCTCTTACACAAACTCTTCAAGATTCAAACCTTTTGAATGCTTTAACACTCAACTTTTGCAAGAATGAATTCCTCAACTTTGCTCAAAGATAGCTCAAATACAAATCAAAGCTCAAATGCAAGTGAGGATTTTATGCACTAAGAAATAAATGAGAGCTTTTAAGGCAAAAACAAGTGGGTAGACAATTGATTGCAAGTGTTCTCTATGTAATAAATGAAGTGGAGCTCTCAAAATATAGGTTTCTAAGCTCGGGAGCCAAAAACAGAAAAAAGCAGCCTCAATCGGTCGAGCTAAGGGTCGACCGGTTCATTAGCCGTTGGACCATTTAATGCTTTGGCAGGTTACCGCTGCCTCGACCGAACCTCGATCAGAGGTCGACCGGGAAGGAGGAAACCTCAACCGAGAAGGGAAGGCTACTGAAAGAGAGAGAGTGTTTTTGGCACTCCTTGACCGGACAAAGGCAACCGATCGACCGGTTCCCTGGCCGGTTGAGCCAGTTGGCCTATGCCTCAACTGGTTCAGCCTTTTGGCCCCGAAAACCTATTTTTTTCAATTAATTTTCTTTCTAACACTTAGGCAAGGTCTTTAGGTAAATTAATATGTCAATTTTGAAACGTTTTGCCTAAGGTACATTTGATAAAACTCGAGTTTTAATGAAATCGAAATTTTAAAGAATAAATCAAGTTTTTAAAGATGCATAAAAAGATATGAAAACCCTAAGTGCACCCATGCATTCATCTTACATTTGTTTCATATGATCAAAAGTCTTCTAAAAGTCTCGATCTTGTATCCATTTGATTATTTGATGAATTTCCAAATTTATACCTGAGATTTTTTACCATTCAAACCAATTAGTCACTTAACCATGGTTTGTTATCATCAAAACCTGATTAGGAGAACCCTTTGGGCTAACAAAAACGTACATTAGCAAATTGTTTAATTGCTGCTGGTCAACCAATATCTGATTATGAGGTTATTCTTTACATTTTATTGGTCTTGGTCCAGAATATGAGTCTGTTGTGGTGAATATAACCTCTAAAGATCATATAACACTTCAACGTGTTATGTTCATGTTGCAAAATCATGAACAAAGAATTGAAAGTTGTGAATCTACTACACGAGTGGATGTTAATGGCACTAGTGCTCACTATGCTGCCAATGAGAACTCCTTCAAACGCTGGTTATAACAGAGGCAATGACAATTACCGTGGATGACCTCATGGTTCACGAAGTGGAAGAGGAGGACGGAATCGGTCCAAGAACAAACCGATCTGTCAGGTCTGTAGGAAACCTAAACACATAGCATTAAAATGCTATCATCGGTTTGACCTTAGTTATCAAGGTCAAGAAGCTACTGCCAATGTTTATTCAGCTAATACTTCATCTACAACATATACCAATCCTCAAGCTTACATGGCTGCACCAAGTTCTGGTGATCCAAACAACAATTCTTGGTTTCTAGACAGTGGAGCTACGCATCATATTACAGTTGACAACTCTAATTTGGCTAGCAAGAATGATTACAATGGCAAAGAGAAATTGGTTATTGGTAATGGTTCTAAACTTCATATTAGTCATATTGGCAATTCCAAATTTCTTTCTAATCATTTTGACAAATCTTTACGTCTTAATAACATTTTACATGTTCCTCATATTACCAAAAACCTTGTTAGTATTTCCAAGTTTACCACTGACAACTCTGTTTCTGTTGAATTTACACCTTCTTGTTGTTATGTTAAGGATCTTATCACGGGGGCCACTTTACTGAAGGGAGTACATGATCATGGACTTTATCACCTTGAGTTGTCTCCTACTCGTACTACACAAGCGTTCCTTGCTCATTCTAGTCAACCTGGATCTTGTTCTTCATGTTTTTATAATAAAAACTGCTTCTTTTCACTCTTTTGTGGCTTGTAACATTTCCTTTCCAAATAAATCACATGACAATTGTAATACTTTTGCTGTTCTTTGGATAAATTCAAAGCCAGATTGGTTGCTAAGGGGTTTCAACAACATGCTGGTGTAGATTTCTCAGACACATTTAGTTTAGTTGTCAAAGTCTCTACTATTCGAATAATTTATTGTTGCTTACAATTGGGACATACAACAAATCAATATCAATAATGCCTTTCTAAATGACATTCTTCATGAAGATGTCTATATGTGTCAACCTGAAGGGTTTGTTAGTTCTACTCATCCTACTCATGTCTGCAAGCTGATTAAGTCACTCTATGGGCTTAAACAAGCTCTTCGAGCTTGGTTTGTTCAACTTCGCAATGCTCGAGTCTCATGAGGATTTTAACCTTCCATTTCTGATTATTCCTTATTTCACTCTTGGAAGAATGGTCATTTGGTTTTGGTATTAGTATATGTTGATGATATCCTAATAACTGGCGACAGTTCTGCACTCATTCATTCTATGATTTAGGCTCTCACTTCTCGGTTTGCTTTGAAGACTCTTGGTTCTATTGGTTACTTTCTTGGATTTGAAGCATTTAGAGATAACTTCGGTCTCTATCTCAATCAGGCCAAATATATTTATGATTTACTTGTCAAGACAAACATGGTCCATGCTAAACCATCCTCTACACCAATGGCTCTTGGTTAGAAACTTGCTCTTGAAGACAATGCTCTTTTTCTTGATGTCACCTTATATTGCAGCACCATTGGTGCTCTCCAATACTTAACTTTAACTCGGCTTGACATATCTTTTTCGGTTAATAAGTTGAGCCAATTTATTAAGGCTCCTACACAACATCATTGGAGTGCTTGTAAACGTCTCTTGTGCTATGTTAGTGGTACCCGCACTCTTGGTTTATCTTTCCGACCTACTACTTGATTTACACTTGAAGGCTTCTCGGATGCGGATTGGGCGTGTAATGTTGATGACAAAAGATCTACGACCGGTTATTGTGTTTTTCTTGATGGCAAAATAGTAATTTGGAGTTCTCGCAAACAATAGGTTGTTGCAAGGTCCAATACTGAATCCGAGTATTGGGCGCTGACTTGTGTTACTATGGAATTAATTTGGATAAAATCTTTACTGGATGAACTTCAACTTCCATTACAGCATCGTCCCATAGCTTGGTATGATAACCTGGGTGCGCATGCTCTTGCCCACAATCCTATTTATCATTCACGGACTAAACATATTGAGGTGGATGTCCATTTCATCTGAGAAAAGATTCTCCACTGTGCTCTTGAAGTTTGCTATATACCCTCTCAAGAACAACTAGAAGACTTGTTTACTAAGTCTTTGTCTCTTTCTTAGTTTCAGTTTCTGTGTTCCAAGCTTTCGATTTCCTATTCGCCGTTCAGCTTGGGGGGGATGTTGAACAGCAAAACTAGTTGTACCAGATTCTGTTATTAGCTGGTTGTTAAGCTGATTAGTTTGGTTATTAGTTATATTGTTATCCGTTGTATATTATATATATACCATTCATAATGAATAGAAAGATATCTCTTCAGCTCAAATATACAAAGTTGTTATTCTGTTAAGTATCTAAATCAAAATTCAGAAAGACATTATATGTACACTATAAGAAAAAAGGGAAATGATGACACTTTTTTAAGTGTTAAGAAATAAAAGATGACGCTTTCCTAAATTCAAAGATAAAATTGTAACGCAAGACGTTGGAATTGGCTTAAGGCACGAAACACGTGTACAAAATCATGCATGTAACATCAAGTGAATCCACCCACCAAGGATGAAATTGAGGGGCACAAAACCTTTACTTATAATAAAAAAATGGAAAAATTATTCTTTTCATTGAAATAATGAAGAACTAGTATGCAAGTAAGGTTCATATATAAAACATGATCTTCACTCCCAACTAAGCAAAGGAGGTGTCTCACACGGGGACGGCATGACCCATTCCAAACAGATACCAAGTAATGGCATGCACATGGGTGGCATCGACCGGAAAGTCGGCACCGCCCGGGCCACACTGACTGGTCAATGAATCTCTTTAGATTATTAGGCTTCAAAATTTTAACCCCTTCCCATCCAACAAATATCAGTTGCCCATTCGATCTACGTACTTCTTTTTGTTTTTGTTTTTGTCTTGAGCTGATTTTATGATGAATAAAACTGTCAGCTGGCTTTACCTTTGGAATTCTCATCAGCGGTTTACCTAATTAACAAAGAGCGGTTGACTTTGAATTATACAAGTATATCTTCTTCATACATCTCATATGCAGGTATATCTTCTTCATACATCATATATATATATATATATATATATATAGAAGATTCATCAAACCCGTCTTTCAAATTCTTTTATTTCCTGCAGGATGTCTACCTCTCCACATGAACTACACCTCCAATTATTGGCCTTGCTCTTCATATTAGCAGGGCTTGTTCATATCTGTTCAGGAGATGTTGGCACAGCAGGCCAATATGCTCCCCCATATCTGCGTTGAGTAGCATGAAAATCAGAAAGACCCATAACTGTAATTCAAAGCTTCCAAACTGACACATTTTTTTTTTTTTTTTAAATCTGGGATGGATACAGCAACTGCCTGCTATGGAAACGATGTGTCTGAGTTCCCATCAAGCAACTTCTTCGCGTCGGCCGGAGAGGGGATATGGGACAATGGGGCAGCTTGTGGGAGGCAGTACCTGGTGAGGTGCATAAGCGCAGTGGTGCCCATGACATGCATAGCAGGGCAGACCATTCAGATTAAGATCGTTGATAGAGCGGTTACATCGGTGTCTAGGCCTTCAAGGAATGGTGCAACCATGGTGCTTTCCACCACTGCATTTGGGGCTGTGGCTAATGCTTCTGCATCATCCATTAACATAGAGTTTCAACAGTATGTCTCTCTTGGCCTATCTCTTCATTCTTTAGCCCCTCAACAGTTTCTTTTAGTTACTTTTGTGCTAACTCTTTTTTCATTCTGCTATTTTCATTTTTGGGATTGGTTTTTGGGTTTCTGGTTTTCTTTAAGCAACACCAAAAAATTTTCCCCAATATTTTTTAAAAACTTGTACATATTAATTCACCTTCCCTGAGGTTTTAGTTAAATATATCCAACCTCCGTAAGTTTGAAATTTTATCAAATATCTTTCTTATTTTGGAGGGAAGGCCAATGAAAATTATAAATGAGAATGATAAGGGAGGTGTTTGATAGAATTTGAAATTAATGAGAGCTAAGTATATTTAGATAAAACTGTACGGGAGGTGAATAAAATTAACCCAATATAAATATTTGAATATGTTTATATGTGAATAATAATCTTACTTAAAAAGACGTTTTACTAAGCACAATATAAGCAATGATATTTGTTGGTGTGACATTACTAATGAAGGAAGAAACATTTTTGGTCCATACTACTTCTATTAGTATTTTTTCCATTAAAAAAACCATTTAATGATTAGAAATAAATAGAAGAATGTGTTATATAATGAATAAGTGATTTTTCCAATAAGAAAAAAGAAGAAAAAAACACCTATCTTATAAATGATTTTTTAAAATTTACTTCTAAGTAATTCTTTAAGTTTTTAATAGTGATTGATAAAAGTTTGTTCAATACTTATTTTTATAATAAAACATCTTTTGGCGTTAGAAAACACTTCTATCTTTCTCAAAATCATTCGTACATTTTAATCAAACTCGATGATCTTCATATATCATTTGATGATATAAATATTTTCATGTAATACTCTTACATTTTTGGGTTAGTCTTTTGATAAGGCTAGAAGTCTTAGCTTGAAAAGCTTTTTTCGGGTTATTCATTATGATTATTTAGCTTTTCTTTGTTAAAGGGGAAAAAAAAAAGATCAATACTCTAATAAATCTAGCTTAACACTACAAAAACCAAGAGTTCAGTTACTATCATTTACCTAAAAGTGACCTATTAGTTATCCTCCACATTGTGCAGGATGCCCCTAATGTGCATTTACAAGCATTAGTCTTGAAATCCCTTTTGAAGTTTGTAAGTGGGAAAATGTAAGTTAGCATAGTATGAGATCTACATTGTTATCGAGGGTACAAACAAATAAAATCAAGATAAAAGGTATGAACAAATAAGACTATAAGGTACAAATCATGAGACCTAGCATCATTTGATTGATGATGTCTTTTTTACTATAAAAATAAAAAGGAATTGTTTGATATTGTAGATGAAGTTTTTTACCACTTCTCCTCTGTTCCTCGTGACATCAATATTTTATTTTTCACATACAGGGTCTGAATCGGACAACACAACTCATTCTTAACGTTGTGGAAGGGGAAAGGGTCTGAATCGGACAATGGAACTCATTTATAACGTTGTGGAAGAGGGAACTGACCTTCTGTTTCTAGAACTTCATATGGAGAAATGTCAATGGCTTGAGTGGTCCGCCATTGATTTATTGGAACGATAGAATGCCTTTCTGAATGTTCAGCACCTAATAAATTGAATAGGATTTAATTCTATTTATTTTTCTGATGGACTTTCTCTCCTGTGTGGTGCAAATTCAATACCTGCCTCATTCTTGATTATTGCTGCCATATTAATGTTCCTGAAAACGTGTTTTTCTAGAAACCATCTTCTCAAAACACCTAAAAACATAGGGTTTTGAAAAATGAAATGTTTTGAGATCACTGAGGGAGTGAGGGAGAGAGAGAGAGAGAGAGAGAGATAGAGATTTGGGCACTAAAGCATCATGATTTGGGCAACCCCAAAGGATAAAGCCCTGTTTGGATTAACTAATACTCTAAAAATTGTCTCTTTGACTATGGCGATAGTTATTGTTTCATGCCTTCGACATGAAAATTTTAAGAAGGAAAGACGAGAGAGGAGACATGGAATCCGGGAAGTACATGCATAAAGACACAAATTCATATCCCTGAAATAAGTTTCCAATCAGCAAGTGGACCAAACACCATAACCCATACCAATAAGTTGGTACACCCATCAACAAATCGGGTTGAAGAAAACTACAAGTAGACACAACAAATCATGCAAAAGTAAGAGAAAATTGAAGCTGGTGGGGCAGTGAACATGGGAGAGAGTGAACAACTCCACTACCTCCGGCAAAAATACATTGAACCAGGGACTGTTGGTCAAGTAGTTCCAAACCAGGAAAGATTTAAGACATAAATCAAGCATAAGACTAACAAATAAAACAAGCATTAAAATGATTAAGTATTAGCAAGTTCAGTACTGGGAACGTGGCTCCATGTTACTCTGATTGACAATCCAGATAATATGGTATCGAAGTTTCTGTCTTTATGGAAGTTCAGGCATGAGATACAAACAAAAAGTCTTCAAGGGTTTTATCCTAGCCATACTCCAAGTCTCATTTTGAAGGGTCAACTGATTGGCATATATTACCGACTACTATGCTATTGCCATATTCTTAATTGAATCGTTGTCAACCTGTAGGTGCCCTACTGTTTTACATTGTGTACAAGCATATCCTAGTCTAAACTTCTAGAGAAGATAAACTAGTCAAATAATAATAATATGGTTTCTCTACCAAAAAAAAGGAATATGTCAACACAGTTGGATAATCTATTAGGTCAACTTAATTATTATGGAAAACAAAATTCAGTTTTTCTAATTCAATTGGTATAAATCCTTTAGGCAAGTAGCTGGGTGAACATAAAATTATGCAGAGGTAAAAAGGAAACTAGATGCATATAAATTTGAAATGCGGAAAATATAATTGACAACAGATGGGCAGATGTTTTCCAGCAACTAAAATTTCGTGAGGCGAGTGTGAAACAGAGTCAAGTCCTTGTCGGGGATGGAAGATAACTATTTTATCCTTTTACAAGTTTAAAGTACAAAACACAAGCAATAGAAAGTGTTTACTTCCACAGCTTCCGCAAGGACATGTTTTTCTCTGTCTCTTTTTCATCACCTTTGCCACTGCCATCTCAAAATCTTCTTGTGTCACATGTACTCTCCTCTCCCTTAGAGCAAACATTCCAGCTTCTGTGCATACCGCCTGCAAACAATAATATAAAAGTTTAGTTAGACATGCTTGATGTTAGAAGACAAAACAGATAACCGACCACACTTGATATGATGAAGAATAAGGACTTAGTCCCACTTATGGACACACATGCAACTTTGTCCAGTGTATCTGAGAACGGAACCAAGCCATTGGTTAATTCAGTGTGGGCCTGCATTAAGATATTAACTAACTTGAACTTTGTGCTCCTGGTTCATTGATCACTTAAACTGAACCAACTCTGGGTCAAGATAATGACCTCATGAGTCATTGGTTTGAACTTTTCCTTCTTTTTTTTCCGAAGGCAATGAAAGATGTATTAAAGGAGCCTATGGAAAAAAGGGAGCACCTATGTCCACAAGGAGTATATAAGGGGAGCCACCCAGACAAAAAAGACGTGGCACCAAGCATAAAAACAAACTAAAAGCTGCTATCTACAATTAGGTCATCCATAAAGTCCAATAGAGAGGCACAATCCCTTCCCAACAATATTCCAAACCAATCCATAGGAGACATGACAACCGATTCTTTTAGGTTCAGGTTGTTGAACTCTACCCTATCAAAGATCCTTCTATTTCTTTCCTGCCACACAACAAACCAAACAAAGAGGGGCCATACTCCACACCCTCCTATGCCCTTTGTCCATGAGCTTCACCTTCCAACCCAGGAGGAGCTCTTTCACAGATTCTGGAAATTCCCACTGAAGCCCAAAGATTGCTAACATGTCCCACATCTTTTTGGTTCTTTTGCATTGGTTCAAAAAAAATTTCTTAGTTTTTAAAGTTACACTTGCAGTGATGCCATGTAGCAAACAGTAGAGAGTTCTGTTTTATGAAGACAGGTCTATGTTCTCCTGACCAAACTGAAGAGAAAACAGAGTATAATAGACCAGATATTTTCTAAAGAGGTTACCAACCATGCATACTAGTATACATCAGCTGGACAAGATGAATTTCCTATCCCTCTTCTAAACATTCCCTCCTTTGCATTGTGTCTTGGACCAAGTTGTAAGGTTGTCTGAAGTGGCCTGGCCACTAAGTTTCACCAACTAAACCTAAAATTTATAGTGAAACAGAATATGAAGGTTGGTTTGAGTTTTTTTACCCTGGCTTGGTTTTGGGTTATACATTTGTGAACTGACCAATCTAGAGTAGGCTATAAATTAAACGGATTTGCGAATGCCAATGCTAATATACATGAATTAAATGAGAAGGAAGAATCATGGACCATCATAAGCAAGTCTCTCAAAACCAAAGAGCAAAACAGGAGACCATTCATATAGAGTAACTGTACGCATGACTGATTAATATACCTTAAGCTCTGCACCAGATGCACCATTCATCTTCTCTGCTATCTTCTTCAGATCAATCCCGCGCATTAAGTTCATTTTTCTTGAATGGATTTTCAAAATATCAAAGCGGGACTGAAAAAAAAGAAAAAAAAAATCAGCATGTGCTTCACCATTGCAGTTGATAAAAAAAAAATGCCATATCAGAATGAATATCGAATTTATAATCATAACTTAAAAGAGCATCACTTCAAAATGATTTCTTGCATATTCATATGACTTCAGTCCATCTAAGCCCTTGAGGCTTGGCTCAAGTGGTAAAGGATTGTTATGGGTTTATGGGAGGTTCCAGGTTCAAATCCCAATGGGGACCAAAAAAAAAAATCTATTAAAAAAATGGCTTCAGTCCATTTAATAATCCACAGTTAATGAACTTGTTTTTTGGGTAAGTTTTACAAATTCACTCGTTTTATTTTTTGATAGGTAAAGATAATTCATTAAGAGCCAAAAGGCTAGAGAAAGGGTATACACGGAGTATACCAAGATGCAAGGAGGCAAAAAACAAAAAGATAAACAAGCTTGACCCTTACTTGGTGGCTAGCCAGTTTACAAAATCTATCAAAGAGAGAGTGTGTTCCTCTATATACACCCTAGCCCAAATCACAAAAGTGTACAAAAAAATGGATTGAATAACTTGGTCATTCCTCTCAATATCATCGAAGGCCCTCCTATTCCTTTCTTTCCAAATGGTCCACATTAGGCAGAGGGGGGCAGCTCTCCAAGCTTTCTCCCTTTTTTCTTGCCCACGAAGGATCCATGCCATCCAAGGAGGTTCCTTGTCACAGAGGAGTGCATCACCCATTGCACCCCAAAAAGGGAGAAGATCATAAGCCATAACATTCACTCGTTTTATGGATTGAAAGCAGTTGTGAAACCTCAGAATACCACTGTTCCCACATTTAATGGAACAAAAACAAGCTTGAGCTTTTAGCTTAAGTTATTAGGAGGTTCGGAACTTTAATATATATATTTTTTTTTATAGGAAACACAAATATATATATTGATAGAAAAAGAAGTACAAAAGAAGGATGAGGAATCCTCCCACCAAAGATAAAACTAAACAACACAATAAAAGGAACTTTAATAATATTGACCATAACTCATTGTAGACCAAAGGCTTTTTCCCCTCAGAGGTCAAAGTTGAGCAAAGTAAGATTGATGAATCAAGATACTTTCAAAAGCACACTTAGTAAGTGTTATGAAACTGCCAAATACCATCCAAACAAGTATTTCTAAGTATTTCTAAAATCATTTATGAATATTTATGAATAATATTGACCATAACTCATTGTAGACCAAAGGCTTTTTCCCCTCAGAGGTCAAAGTTGAGCAAAGTAAGATTGATGAATCAAGATACTTTCAAAAGCTCACTTAGTAAGTGTTATGAAACTGCCAAATACCATCCAAACAACTATTTCTAAGTATTTCTAAAATCATTTATGAATATTTATGAATAATATTGACCATAACTCATTGTAGACCAAAGGCTTTTTCCCCTCAGAGGTCAAAGTTGAGCAAAGTAAGATTGATGAATCAAGATACTTTCAAAAGCTCACTTAGTAAGTGTTATGAAACTGCCAAATACCAGCCAAACATTTATGAATATTTATATAGCATCCATAAAATCTTTTAATTATGAATCAGAATGTTAAAACCCCAAAAAACAAGTATTTCTAAGACAGGAGTTACAAAGACAAAACACAGGCACCTCTAAATAGATGTGGAAAAACAAACAAGAGCTGAAGCAAATTTTCATCTCGTAAGTGCATAAATTGAATACGGTAATGAAGAAATATACCTCTTCGTTGGGATTTGGGAACTCAATCTTCCTGTCAATTCGTCCAGGCCTAAGGAGGGCTTGATCCAAAATATCAATGCGATTTGTAGCCATCAAAACCTGTAATAAATGGTCATCTCATATAATAGTTATTTACAGAGACAAAATTTAACTTACTACCAACAAAGAGAAATTATTGAGGAGTACCTTGATCTTGTTTGAGGCTTCAAATCCATCCAGTTGATTGAGAAGCTCCAACATAGTTCGCTGCACTTCACTATCACCATTTCCAGTTCCAGATTCCATTCGAGCAGATCCAATACTGTCAATTTCATCCATGAAGATGATTGATGGAGCATGCTCCCTGTAATAAAGCAGCAGAGAAGAGACCATAAGAACAAGATAAAAGGGAGATTTAAAACAAAATTCAATAACCCAGGAAAAAAATGCGACTGTAAACAATTACCCAGGAGAGGTAACATATAAAATATTATCTTATGAGTGAAAAATAAATCCTCTAGGTGTATCACAAGTCATGGTTTCCACTAAAGATATTAAACAAACCTTGCCATAACAAACAGTTCTCTAACCATTCGAGACCCTTCACCAATATACTTCTGAACTAACTCAGAGCCAGAAACCCTTATAAAGGTACAGTCAGTGTGATGAGCCACTGCCCTTGCAAGAAGTGTTTTCCCTGTACCAGGAGGACCATAAAGCAGGACTCCCTATTAACACATAAAAATAGACTATTAGAACCGAGTTTTAATGACTTCCAAACAGTTGCAGCTAGTCAAACAAATTAGAAGTTGCTAAGGAGGAAATAACTGTTTGAACAAAAACAAACAACACAATTTAGCTCTGCTTCCAGGACTCAGTCATTCTTAATGTTTAAAAATAAAAAAAAATAAAAAAATTTGGAATATTAAATTAGGCCAAAGAATCCATGCAACGGGATCCGATCAAATAACTTTAAATTTCAAAAAATTTCCTCACAAAAAGGTGGAAAATAGTTAATTGGAGGTTCTTGGTTCAGGCAAGGTCAAAATTCAGGAAAGATTTTGATGTTCCAAAAGAATTAGCAAAGTGTAGATACATGAAAATAATGCCAACAATGATAATACAATAAAAGCATCTTTGATTGGGCTATTTCAAAAACAAGGTGTAAGTCCTTCGAGACATGAATAAGATACACATGATGTAACTACAAATAAAGGAAGTACCTTTGGTTGAGCTATACCAAGACTTTCAAATAATTCAGGATGCTTGATTGGAAGCTCAATAACCTGAAGGGTTTAAGACAGCATAAGACAGAAGGATTTCAACCAAAACAAATAAATCAGAAGAAGCTCTCATATAGCTAACCTCCTTTATCTCTTTGATTTGCTGATCAAGACCACCAATCATATCATATGTAGAATCCGGAACTTTTTCAACTTTCATAAGGTTTACCAGTGGATCTACTTTACTGGGCAATATCAAGTGAAGCACATAGCTGTCATTGCGAAGAGCAACTCGGGTTGAAGGTGTGATCTTAGTGATGTCTATGTTCTTATCAATATCAACAACATACTTCCCTTCTGGATGAACCTAAAAAGAAGGAAAATATTATCAGCCAAATCATCTGAACTCACATTTCATACATCACAACATTGTTAAATTCAGCCGTAAAAGAAAATGGTAGAGAAATTCAGTACACACAAAGCCACATAGAAACAAAAGTTGGACTGAAAGTAAAAAGAGTCTGTAATCATAATAAATTCCAGAGTTTTGAATACTTATTTTCTACAAATTAATATTTTTGACCCAATTCCCGTGGTTCTTTAATAGAAAAGTTCGCTATCCGGTGCTACGTATTCTTGATTATTTTTTTGATCCCTACTAAGAATTTTTTTTTTTTTTTTTTGATAAGTAAATGAGATATGCAATAAAAAAGGCTAATCGCCACAAAGCATACAGGGAGTATACAAAACGGCAAACGCCTCAAAAAGAGAAAAGGACCAAAGAGAACAACCTCCCTTAAGTGGAAGCTATCCACTCCAAAAAACCTATAAGGGAGACATACTCCTCACCTAAATACACTTTGGCCCAATTCCACAAATTACAGACAAAAGAATTCTTTAGTTTCTGAATATTCAACTCACCCCCCCTAAAGGCTAACCTATTCCTCTCCTTCCAAACCGTCCAAAAAATACATAACGGAATGGATTTCCAAATCTGTTTCCTTTTCTTCCCTACGAATGAGCCCCTCCAAGAGATAAGAGTCTCCTTTACAGTTTCTGGGAGGACCCACTTAACATCTATCAACCCAAAAATAATGTCCCATAGGGCTCTAGTCACTATACAGTGTAAAAGAATATGATTTACATTCTCTTCTGCACAACCACACAAAAAACAACAGTTTGGGAGTTGCACCCCTCTTAACTGTAGTCTATCCAGAGTAAGCACCTTCCCCCATGTAGCCTCCCACGCAAAAAAACATACTTTGGTTGGCACCCTATCCACCCATATTCTCCTTGCGGGAAATATTGTGGCATTAGGCTTGTCTAGCAGCCTGTACGCTTCTTTGACTCTGAACAAACCCTTTCTTCCCTGTTTCCACATAACTGAATCATCCTCCCTGGAGGGCCTATGACCCCTCAAAGTATGAAGCAGCTCCCCAACCATATCCAACTCCCAATCATTGAAGTCTCTCACAAAGACAAGATTCCAATCTCCTTGACCCGAATCCTGATCCCACATCTCCTCAATCGTAGCATCTCTATTCACAGCAAGGACAAAGAGATGATTGAAACATTGGGACAACGGAGTGTCAGTGCACCAACTATCTTTCCAAAATTTGATTTTGGAGCCCTTTCCAACTATAAAAGCCAAGTTTTCCCAGCACCAATCCGCTTCTTTCATAATCTCCTTCCAGACCCCTACTCCAACCGCCCCAATAGCCCTCTTTGACCTCCAACCATAAACCTCTTGCCCATATTTCGAAATGATTACTTGTTTCCAAAGATAATCCTTTTCACAAGCAAACCGCCAAATCCACTTGCCCAGCAGGGCTCTATTCAAGGTGGCTATTCTCCTTATTCCTAGCCCTCCCTTATGTTTTTCTGTACAGACCGCATCCCATTTAACCAAGTGGACTTTTCCCTCCAAGTTTCCTCCCCCCCATAGGAAATCTCTTTGGGTTTTCTCCACTCTCTTAGCAACAGACTTCGGCATTCGGAAAATAGACATTTGGTAAATTGGCATGCTAGCCAAAGTACTTTTTATGAGAGTGATCCTCCCCCCTTTGGAGATGTACTGTCTTTTCCACAACGCAAGTCTCCTCCTGACCCTCTCCTCTACTCCATCCCACATAGAAGAGGCCCTAGCTGGAACCCCTAGGGGAAGGCCCAAATACTGAGAGGGCAAAGACCCCACCCTGCACCCTAACTCAGCTGCCACCTCAAGAATATCCTCCACCTCTCCAACTGGAATAATCTCGCTTTTGGCTAGGTTGATTCGAAGACCCGAAGCCGCTTCAAACCAAAAAAGTATCCAGCTTAGGTGAGAAACTTGCTCTTTGTTTGCCTCACAAAACACAATCGTGTCATCTGCAAAGAATAGGTGGGAAATATTCAAGGAGGTCCTACTACCACCCGAATGATGCATCCTGAAAGATATCCCCCCTCCACCGCTCTCCGTATAAGGACGTCCAGAACCTCCATTCCCATAACAAAAAGGTAAGGAGATAGAGGATCCCCCTGACGAAGTCCTCTAGTACTAGGGAAGAACCCAGCTGGCACTCCATTGACAAGAATTGAGAATTTGGCAGAAGACACGCAGCTCCACATCCATCCCACCCACTTGGTCCCAAATCCCATTTTTTGGAGGACTTTCATTAAGAAATTCCAATTGATACTGTCATAAGCCTTTTCAATATCCAATTTGCAAATAAGGCCCTTCTCTTTTCTCTTCTGCCACGAGTCTATCACCTCATTAGCAATTAAGGACGCATCCAAAATTTGTCTTCCCATTACAAAGGCATTCTGAGCATTAGAGACCACCTTGCCAATCACTTTTTTGAGCCTATTAGCTAAAACTTTGGCCAAAAGTTTATAGAGCCCCCCCAACAGGCTGATAGGCCTAAAGTCTCCAAGATCCTCAGCCCCGCTTTTCTTAGGTATTAACACCATGAAAGTGTGATTAAGGCTCCTAACAAAGGAATTATGCTCATGAAATTCCTTAAACATCTCCATGATCTCCTCTTTGGCAAAATCCCAAACATTTTGCCAAAAGGCTACAGTGAAACCATCCGGGCCTGGGGCTTTGTCCCCATTCATCTCCATCAGTGCCGAGTGAATCTCATTCTCTGCAAATGGGATTTCCAGACTCTCTGCTTCTTGCTGGCTGATGCACCCCACCTGAACTCTACCAATATCCGCATGCCAGCCCATATCTTCAGTGAGCAACTGCTGAAACGAGTTCACCACTCCTTCTCTCACCTCTTGTTCCTCTTCTAGCCACTCCCCATTAATCTTAATTCTGTCCATAGCGTTGGTTCTTCGATGGGCACTAGCCATTCTATGGAAAAACCCCGTATTTCTATCCCCCTCCCTTAACCAAATCTCCCTTGACTGCTGTCTCCAATGAGCTTCCTCCAACAAGACCCATTTCTTAAAGGAATCTTTAGCTTCCTTTTTTAACTCAGCTTCCTCCATAGTCAAGATTCTCTCATTTTCCACCCGATCCCAAAATCAACTTGTTGCAAGGCTGAGGCTTTATTAGTTTCCAGCCTCCCAAATACCTCTTTGTTCCACTCCTTCAACTTCTTTTTAATTTCTTTCAATTTAACAGCCAGCCTATAGCTAGCACTGCCCCTGATATCAATTCCCTGCCACCAGTTTCTAACAATATCATTAAACCCCTCAACCTTCAGCCACATGTTTTCGAATCTAAACGGGGTTGGACCTCTTCTTATTCCACCCCCTCCAACACAATCGGAAAATGATCAGAAATTGGCCGAGACAACCTGCCCTGAGTGACTCCACTAAATTGATCCAGCCAGCTTGGGGAAACTAAAAATCTGTCTAGTCTCGCCCACGCCTGATTATTGAGCCCCCCACTCCATGTGAACTCGCCCCCCTGAAGGGGCAGGTCCACCAGCTCAAGATCATCCACAGTCTCTGCAAATCTCCGCATGGCTGAGCTGATTCTTCTCTGGCTGCTCCTTTCTTGCTGAAACAGGGTGATGTTAAAGTCCCCACCGAGACACCAGGGGTCCTCCCAAAGGCCTCGTATTGCCCCAAGTTCTTCCCACATACCCTCCCTTTCCACTTTGGTAAAGGGACCATACACTCCCGTAAAAACCCAAATAGCTCCATTTTCTATGGTCTTGAATCTACAAGACAAAGAAAACTGACCCTCCTCCCAATCCAAGATATCCAAAACCCGCTTGTCCCAACATATCAGAATGCCACCCGCAGCCCCCTCCGCATTTAGAGCTCTCCAGTCTAAGAATCTCCCTGAACCCAAACTTCTCACAATACCCTCCGTCATCACCTGAATCTTGGTTTCCTGAAAACACATTAGATCCACCCTCTGTTTCCTTATATAATTCTTGATAATTTTCCTCTTAGAGCTGTCATTAGCTCCCCTCACATTCCAACTTATGATCTTCAGCTTCATTGGGAAACTATCAGCTGATTCCCTTTGCCCTGAGAAGGTCCTTTCTGCTTAATCCCCCCCTCATAATTAACAGAGCATTCCAGCCTCTTTAGCTCCCTTTCAAACTTGGACTTTTCCAAAAGCTCTTTGCTGTGAATCTTCTCTCGCCTCTTTCTGATTTTAATCAGAAAATTCAATATCTCCTTTTCCAACCCCTCCGTAGAGAATCCCAAGAATTGACTAAATCTTGCTAGGCTACATTCCTCCCATAATTCCTCTTTGTCACTTTCGGTGCCTTGAGAACCAGAGACTCCAGTATTCCCCTCCCTGCCCCTAATCTTGTCCCTGGTTATGTTGTCCTCTCCCAACTTCCATGATTCAGTTTCAGTCTCCACATTCCCCTCATAAACTGTTAACCAAGTTGTCATGTCCCCCTTAATTCCTCCACAACTCCCCCTGGGCGATCGAAAGACTCCCCCTCCGGAGCCCGATCAGAATTAGAAAAGAGAAGAAGAGAAGCACCCATAGCCTGTTGATCTTTAGGATAAAACGGGGCATACCTTTTAGCTTCCTCTTCCAACTCTTGATCAGTCTTTGATAAATTCTCATTCCTCTGTCCCCTTCTAGGCTCCCCTGGCATCCAGCTCGTCAAGGGGTCCTCTGAAATGGGTCCTTTTCTAGAACTAAAACAACCCAGAAGACCATCCTTCTTTGACGGAACAGTTAGGCTCTTCCTTACCAGGCCTTCCACCTCACTCTCCTGATAGCAGCCCAAATCAACAGCCCAATTACTTGGGCCTGCCTCTGCATCACCAGCCACCTTCAATTTGTTTTTTAACTTTTGGCCCAAAGGCCCATCTGTTTTGGACAGTCCAACCTCTTTCTGCACTTCATTAAGGCCCATACTTGGGTCACACATAAACGGCCCAGCCACTCCATCTGGGCAGACCCCATCTCCCATTACCGGGCCATGGATCAGGGTCCTGGGCCCTAGACCCGGCCCATTCTCCTGCAAAGCACTCCCATCAGCTGGCAGAGCAGTTCCTCGTTGCCCACAACTACCAATTCCTTCCCCACGCGCTTCCCCACGCGTGAAAGCAACTCACCCCTAACCTCAGTTCTTCTACTGATGTCCGACGCAGAGGATAGCCTTCTCACCATCGGCCTAACCTCCCACCACAATGCCACAGTGTATACCTCTTCCTCAACCTCGATTTCTAACATGCTTGGTCTAAAATCTCCTCTGATTTTAACCAAAATTCTGGCCCATTGAATCTCCCCCATCGACCTGGTGCGCTCGTCAAAATCTACAAATCCCCCACACACCTCTCCTATTTCTTCAAAACCCCCGGGCTCCAAAGCGAAATTGGAAGACCGAAGATTTTAACCCAAGCTTCCTGTTCCCTCTCCTTCTCGTCCCGACATCCCATCTTTGGATTCCATGGAACCAGCCCTAAATGGACTCCTCCCATCAGTCTACTCCCCGAGGAGACCACTCGGTGAGCCTCACTGAGATCTTCAAACTCCAGCAGGGCCTTACCTCGTTCCAGCATGGCCAGCCCTAGCTTGCCTTTTAGGCCCCAAGACTTTGCCCAGAGACTTCCCAACCTCTCCAGATCGTCTTCTTCCCTTTTATTGGACCAACTCGCGACAAGACATTGCTCCAACTTCTGTAGATTGCCCGCAATCTCCCCCTTAGAGACCTTCATCCTGACTGCGTTTACGCCATCCCGATTTGATCCCGTAACTGCTTCTACAAATGATTTCGCCGGAGAAAAATTTCCAGCAGTCCTTACCTCCTGCAACTCTGTCCTTCTACCCACTCTCTCTTCCATTTGGTGTACCATCTCCGCCATAGCCTTCCATCCGCTTTTATCTCTCCTTCCTCTCGGTAAGAAGATGCAATACCATTTTCGTTCCAGATCCGTAACCCCCAGCCTTAGGAAACCCCCCGATCTGTTGAACCCCCGAACCAACGTAAACATTTTGCCTCTATCTTTCCACTCCTTTACCCATCTCCCTTCTTTCTCGTCTCGTATACAATGATCTAAGCCCTCCTTAAAGAGCCCTAGGCTTTCCAGCCCTAATCGAACCCAAGACTCTACCCCCCGCTTCTTCTCCACGATGCGAATCTGGTTTTTCCCTTTCTTAATCTCCAGGGCAAGCTCGAAGGTCTTGGATTCCACCATGAAGCTTCGCGTCCAGCTCGCCTCGCCATTCTCATCGTCGTCGCCGGCACACGCGCTCTCACGCTCCCTCGCTCCCGCTCTCTCTCTCTCTCTCTCTCTCTCTCGCTCTCTCTCTCCCATCAGACCTTATTCCACTCAACCATCCCTACTAAGAATTTGTTAGACTTAAACGTCTACTTCTTCCATCCCATTAAGGTTGTCCTTTTTTGCCTTTTCATTGTCCTAGAAGGCATAGAGATTTGTCACTCATTTTCACAAACTATCCCTTATAATGTAGTAAATTAAATTAAAAAACAATGTGAAATAAAATAGAGACAACCTTAGAAAAGACTCAATATAGACAAGTTCCCTCTGCCTTGCTCTAACTAGTATTTACTCATATGAGGAAATTTATAATCAACCACAAACCTTTATCACCTCAATCATACATGGTTTCCGTTTCTCCTATCTTTTTTTGATAGGCAAACAAGAATATATATTGATAAAGAAAGAAAAGAGCACAACAAAGCACATACGATGTATACAATTAGTCCCAAACATGTAGGAAAAAAGGAACAGGAAAAGGAAAAACAAAAAACAACCTCCCTCTCCTTACTTCAAGCTCAACCAATCTACAAAGCCTATCATTAACATAGAATGATTGTCTATATACACTCTAGCCCAATAAAAAAGATACACATAAAGGAAGATTTAATTGTTCAATCTGAAAGTTCTACACCTTCGAAAGACCTCCTCTCTCTTACTTTCCATAACATTTAAAATGGACATAAAGGAGTTGCCCTCCAAGCTTTCTTCTTCTTCTTTCTCACAAAAGAAACATGTCAACTCAAAAAATTGCATTCAACAAAGGAGTACATCACCCATGCCATTCCAAATAGGGAAAAAACCAATTGCCACAAGATTTTGCTATGAAGTAGGGGAGAAGCAAGTGATCAACCAACACTTCATCCCCTTTACATTTACTCGGCACATACTCTAACCCCTTCTTCTGAGCTGATCAAGAATTAAATTCCTTCCTCAAATAGCTTCTCAAGTAAAAGAATTCACCTTCAATGGCACTTAAGGGTTCCATACTATGCTTGCAAGGAAGGCTCACTTCTTCCTTGGGCTAAGGATGCATAGAAAAATCGGGCAAGCAACTTGCCATTCTTAGTTTCTTTCAAGCTCAATTTGTCCTCCTCATCTTCCTTTCTAACTGAGATTGATTGTGGCCTTCAAAAAAGACCTTCTTCCAACGCTTAATTGAGGAACTATCTATGAAAGCAGGGACTCCATTGACCCATTTCCCCAACTGGTTCCCACATTTCAAGCTATACAAGAGTCTTTATCAACGGTATAGAAAATAACACCAAAAAAGACTCTTCCAAAGAATTTTCGCTGCACCATCCATCTTTCCATTATTTTATCCTTCTGCCAATACACAAAATGAGGCAAGTTCTACTTCCAAAGGCTTCCCACTAGTTTCTTATAGCCTTCCACAACCTCACCCATAGCCATTCCTCATTGCCCTTGAGCACCATCCCCTTTCTTTTGTCCCATACTTCATAGCAATGACCTATTTCCAAAGGAACTCCCTTGGAAGCAAATCTCTAGCTCCATTTACCAAGGATAACCCTATTAAGAGTGTGGAGAATTTTTATGCCAATCTCCCCATCTATTTTTGCCCA